>NC_069116.1:51003589-51303589 GCF_025612915.1 Magallana angulata
TATCTCTCTTAAAACACAACTGTGTCTGGGCGAATTCAAGACAGGGCGAAACTGTTTGCATGTGTAGAAGGACGAAAATTACACGGGGCGAAAATAACCCTTTACACATTAGTAATACATTCATTTTATGATAGAAGTATATATAACAAAAAGAGTAATTATGCATGTAGTACTGTGAAAATAAGACGCAAGTATTCATCACACAAATCCACAAGCGTCCGATGTTAAAACATTTTTGTAATGAAATTTTTCCCTGTACTATAATAATAAGTTATCACGTACTTATCAGACACGTTTATACGGGACTCAAAGTTTATACTCTGTCTCAAGTTTTTTTTTCTTTAGAACTAATTTTATAAGACAAAAGTTCTTGCTATACATTATACCAGTTAAACTCTTTTATCAAATAGTGAAACTCATTCAAATGTTTTGTCCAAATATCGCAAGTAAAGATTTCATGTTCTAAAACTATTGTTTTCATTCATACTTTTCACCATTCAACGCAAACACTAGATCGATTTTGATGATTTTTATGCGCACTTTGTGACAGTAATTTGATATGATATGACTTATGAACTAAAAGAAATAATGCCATGCAGTGCTCTGTTTAATTACCTAGAATTCATTAACGCTTAAAAAATGTCTGCTCTTTTCATTGCTAACTGTAACATGTTTAATCTTGAACGCATATACTTTATTATAACCTTAAAATAAATCTTAATTTACACCCTATTCAATTCATTTTTGAGTTATTGAAGATAGCATGCATGATCTAGCTATCAAAGTTCATTATTTTTATATTTCATTAATGCAAATTTGATTATTAATATTTTCTTTTATCCTTCGTTTGATTGAACTCAACCTTATGACTTTTATAACGAGGTAGCCAACACCTTCAACTTCGGGGTGAATTCATTCTCACAATAAAGAATTAAAATATGATAAACTTTACATATTCATAACAACTGTCATACAGTGGTAAGGGGCTGAGAAATGACGTTTGACAATCACGACACCTTAACAAAGTCCTGGGTATTCGGGGGTTAATGGCTAAAGCCATCTATCAAATCACAAGTGTTGTGTGATATCTCAAATGCTATTCATCTTATTTATGACAGGCGGCCATTAGAGGGTGATACACAGGGGATCCCAAGAGCCGGGTTTAAAGTACCTCAGTTTGATATTAATTTATCACCTTCAGTGGTGTTGCAATGATTTTCAAATCAGATGAAAATCCTATAAAAAGTGACGTTTGTAAAAAGTCAACTGGTGCGAGGCACTTTTGACGGTCTAGGCATCTTTTTATGTAAGAAAACCTACCTTGATTTAAACCCACTTTCTAACCTGACGACATCATGCCTTTTTTTATCAGCAATACCATGCAACAGAAAAAGAACAGGTACAATAAACGCTTTCAGTCAGTGTCATCAGCAAATATTTAATCAGATTTATGAGGGCTAAAACAATATGTGCTCTGTACTGCATGCTCCCTGAAACTCGTGATAACCCCATTTATGACACAAGTTACAGTCTCTTTTCAAAGTTCACTTTTTAAAATTTCATTTTGAATAAGAGAGAAACAGTCCTTGATGAACCGGACAATACACTACACTTTGAATACTTCGACTACTAACTATCAAAACTTACATGAGTTCAACCAACGTTCATCATTTTGTCTTTTTTCTTCATTGTTTAGTACCGAATTTGTTTTTATTGAATAATGTTCTCCTCTTAAACTTTAACTAAAACTTACATAAACCATGACTACTTATTCAACTAAGTAACATTTATTCGCTGAGTCATAGCTTAAAGGACGAGAAAAGGGGAGATAATGCATGAGTCTGTTACTCAGCGGTCGCACGCTGGCTCTCTTGCCTAACTTCTTTTGGACACCATAATACAAGAACAGTGCCTTAATGAACATAACAGCAACTCAAATTAAAAATCTCCTGCCAAATTTGTTTGATCTAATTACCAAACATTTTCTAGTCTGAGCTTTCATAAATATTGATTAAATCTTTATTCATTTTTATAGAGTTAATTAAATAATTTTCTACAAGTTATTATGATAGGAAATTGAATTTATTTAAATGATAGGATTGTCTATACTTTTCGCTTTATTTCAGGATACTGAATAAACCAATTTTACGCCGAACATTTATTTCTGTTGTGAGAATTGACATGACTCAGGCATCTATTAATTCAAGGACAAATTCTAACCGGAACAATTTTAATCATTTTGTTGTGATTAACGTTGAAAAGTCCAAGAAATGATACAGACACCGACAGGAACCAGAATGAGTCATTTTGTACCTAACCATGTTGTCTACTAGTGCCACTTGCTTCGGTAAGATTAGTTATATCAAATCAGAAAATTAATTCCATATAAATGTATGTCTTACAAAGTACGAATCTGAAATATTTAAATGAATTATAGATACACTGTATATGTCTATGAAAGTTTCGGAAAAATCATGTGTGACCATTTAGAAAATTCACACGCATACAAGGGGTCTTTGTCGGTTTGTAAGGAATAAATCACCGATACGGAACATAATTAGTCTAGAGTCAATATTTGTCGTTTAATATACTATTAGATCAATATTATAGAGTGAAGTTATGTTTGCTAATGAAAACGTACAAAAACGTATTATTGGTTTAAGAAGAAAAACAATCAGAATTTTACATCTTTGGAAAAGCACTATCGTACAAAAAACATTACAGATACCTCTATATATTATACTATTTACGTTATTAAACCTTTCATTATAAAAAAGCAAAACCCAGACATGGCATGGCTCTAATCTAAAAATTATATTTATTGCGCTTTAAGAGTGTCAAGTCAATTACAAGTCCCAAGGACTCCTATTAAGGACTTAGACACAAATTTAGCTAAAAATGATTTAATTAATCAAATTTTGACGTTTAGAACAATTAACTGGAGTATTTGTAAGTAATGCTTTTCCAAATTTGATTGTTATAAATCAAGTTACAAGAAAGATACAGAAATCAGAATTATTTATTTAATCAACGAAACCCAAGTCATGATTTTGTTTACCAATAATTTACTGTAAAGAAATTACTTTATTTTCGCAAACTGACTTTTGACAAACATACTGTTTAATTGTATTCATAAATAAATTAACATGAAAAACAATTAAACATTAAAACAAGGTTTGAATGGTACTTCTATGAATACATCACCACTGTAAACAAAATCAAGGCCCCAGCTTTGAAAATAAAACAAATAATTGCGAATTATATACCAGTATCTCGCTTGTAATTCGACTAGTGACGAATTTGGTCAGGCATTAGTCCTAAGAATTCTCAAGTTAATCACTCAAGATACTGAAATTGAAAAGTTGAGCTCGAATCGTATCTAAGCCCCTTTAAAAAGAAGTTTGAAAGAACAGCAATTGGCACATACGCATTAGTATTCCGCTTTCTTTGGTTCAGAATTTTGAACCACAATTAAAGCTGAGATATCTCGAATAAATGAAATGGGTTTATTTCTGAGAAATCCCAATAATAGTTATACATGTATCAGTTTGCATTGCAATTGCACTAAAATACATAAAATATAGAGTGCAAAGTTAATTTTGATAGTTTCTTGAAGTTAACATCTTTCTTAAGGCGTTGCCTTGTCGGTGACTTGTGCCATCCAGAAACAATGCGCTCTTGCACTCCATACATAAAAGGAAAGAAATGACAAAAATGGAGTTTCTTTGAACTTAAGTTTTTTTGCACATCACCCACAACTTTACACTTAGACGTCTTTCCGACTCAGTTAGTTACTACCATTTATGCTAAGTCATTTGACAGTTAAAACGCTTCATTCATATTAAATGTACAAAAAATTACTGATCGCTATCGGAAAATATTTCGACGGCGAAATACGACCCGCAAGTGGCGGTTGTGCGGAGTTCTACTAATATCAGGAAATGATATGGAGGAATTTGCTTTTGCGCCAAAATGTAATTGAGATCTAGAATTTGAAAATGAATGATTGTCAAAACCTGATTAGCATTACAAAGCACCTATTTGTACCCTAATATTCACAATACAGATCCCGTATTTTTTTTTACTACAAGATGTTTATGATTCTGGTTTCAAAATATATGCACCGAAAACCTTGAGTTTACCATTTAAGTTTTGATAATATTTTTATTTTCTTTAAGGTTTTAAATTCTTATTCTTAACTGATGAAATTGAAACTGATTGAAATTTTATTTTGTTGGTTTTAATAATTGTGACGCCGTTTCCTTTTTTTATCTAAAATTTTCTACTTTTACGACAATGGAGAAGACATTGGTGTTTATATTTGAATGGGTTTCAAAGGGTAAATTCTTATCTTTAAAAGAAAGAAAGTATTGTCCTTAGATTTGAGAAAAAAAATTGAATTAAATGTCAAATACCAGGACCAGTTTATCAAGTGCGTTAATTACAAGCGATATCCTGAATCTCAACCATTGTAGACCAAAGAAGACGATGTCGGTAATAAGGTTAAAACTGTAAGATCTCCTATTTTTTGTCAAGCCCAAGACAATACTTGCGTAAGTAAACAAATGCAAAGTATAAACATGGAAGATAAGTAGACATGAATGCCAATACCTTTATAAATGATGGATGCATTATATTTTAAAACTAAAAACGACTAGTATTATCATGAGATTAAAAAAAACTCGCCAAAAAAAACGAAATATATAAACTTAATTTTATTTCATTGAATAAACACAAATACAAAACCGATGTAAAATAGATTATAGTTTTATTCAAATTAAAACAGCAACCCTTCATCACGATAGATATGGATGTTTGAATACTAAATACATTATATATTATACGATACATATTACGTACTATAAATCAAATATTGGTACCCGAATATCTAACGAAATTAAGCTTCAGATTAACTATAAATCGCATTAATGTTATCCATACAAATCAAAAAATACACTTAAGATATTGTTGATAAATTCATTTCAATTAATAATTTTAGGTATTGGAATACAACTTATTTCCAATTTCATTAATTTCTAGGTCAAGAGCACCCGAGTTAAAAATTCTAAGTAAAACTTAAAGTTCAACCGTTATTAATTGTAAAAACTTGATATTCGTAACCTTGTTTTTTTAGTAGAGTCGATGACTGTCGCATTGGAATTTTTTCAACCATACAGCTAATTGGAAAATCACAGTGACATTACAATTTTTGAATCTATTGATTAGAAGTTCATTTGGACTTATAAGGTACTTTTCTATGGTTTATGCATATTTCTTCATAAGTTTTCAAAATCAGTTTTATACATAATATAGCAAACAAGCTAAAGAAGTAAACAATTGGTATATGTACAGTTAGAGAATTGAAAAAAAATATTAAAGATATACATGTACATGTTCATATTTACTGATTGAAATATTGGCACATGTACCATTGTATTATTTGTCTATCTGTTGGAAAAAATATATCCAAATACCTCTGTGCAACCTTCCTAGATTCATTACTGTTTCAGTAGATATAATTTTGAATATATTTATTGGTATTTTCTGTCATAATTAACTTACTTCAAAAAAGATTAAAGTAATAATGTGTAATCAAAGATACAATATTAATTCTACATTTACAAAAAATGAATTTCGTGTTATTGTTTTTTTTACATTTTCGAAAGTCACATTGGAATCTTTATTAAAGCCGTGGGGATGGTTACGAAAATTAATTTCGTGTATTTAAGCTGTTTCAAGTTTGGATACATTTGCAATCAACTTTTTCGGCCTATAACATCTCATTCACTTTGCAAGTGACCTTCACTATTGGCACGCACTCAGTTTCTTTTGCTTGAGTTTACCTTATATATGTTCTAATTTCGTTAGGTTTCTTTTTCATACCTGCACACAAAGCAGGTGTGCACCTAGTAATCCACTTCGAACATTAACTACTATCATACGAGACAATTAACTCCACAATCCGGCGTGCTGTCTTTCACTATCGTCGCCATCTTGTCAACGTTTCCTCTAGTGAATGAACGCTTCTATAGTCACTTAAATTACTTTAATCCGCTTAGAAATTATAATTTACTGATTATCCAAAATTATGTTTGAAATTGGGAGTCATTGGTACTCTTGAGGCATATTATCGTATTTTGCCATTGGTCGGCGGTATCGTTTAGTCTAATAAGTTGTGTTCAAGTATACGTGAAAAATCAAAGGTCGCAGTAAATAAAGGAAACTCTATTTTGGATGCAAAGTAGGGATTAGTTTTATTATCATGAAAATATTTCCAACAGAGTTCTCACATATTTTATTGATGCGCATAGTAACGCTTAACGCACCGATATAACCTTTACTGCCTTTAGTATTTTGGTTCACTTTGATGAAAATTTTTATTTGTCATTGAATGTGGCTGTATTAAACTCTGCTCCAGTTCTCAAAATGTCGTTCTTTTCTAAAAAAAAAAAAAAAATAAATAAATAAATAAAAAAATAAAAATAAATGAAATACCTGTATCACTGAGGAACACTTTAAACGAATACGAATGTATAGACATGTATTGATTTCAGGTGCAATATACATTGTACTGTTAAAAGTATGCATACATTTTGAAAAACTGGTCTTTCCAAACTGGGACAGGGTATTTCCAACAAAACATGGTATAAAATGAGTGCATCCTCGGCTATTTTAAGCAGCATACAGGCAAATGTATCATATGCTTTATTCACTGGCATATACTTTTGAGTTATATTTATATATACTTTGTGGGTAATTGTATATCATTATTATTGTAATATAATATCTATCTAAAGGGGAATTCTCGAAAAAATTAAAAGCCTGGCCTTGAATCAGATAGACGTGCCAAAAATATAGGTGAGGATAGTTAAAATAGTACTATACATTTTTGTCCATAACTAGAATTGTTTAGATTCATAACAAGATAACTCTTTTGACATTGAGCAGTATTAAAGTCATCTTCAGCGTCAACAGTGTAGGGATAACAGCATTCCAGTCTCATTGATAATCTGGGTAAAACCACAACCGCCTTGACAAAAATTTCTACCAAAGAGTAGTTAGTTTTTAACACAAGGCAGTAAAATTGCATACTTAAAAAGTGTAAATAGATGACAACATTTTTAGTTTGGTACATTTGGTAAATTGTACATAGTCAAGTATGATATCCAGCATATAGAATGTAATTGCATCTGTTAAATTAGTACACTGTATCTTGTTTAGATTCAAATCTTGATTTCAAAAATATACATCATGATACTTACGAAATACGATGACATGGCTTATGATTTAGACGGAAAAGATGTCAGTTAGTGGGCTAATAATGATTGAAAAAGATGGGATAATTTGACATAAAACTGTAAAACTGAAAGTGAATGTTTCATATTTTATTTCGATTTTTTCATGCAAAATTGAAAACTAGAGTTAGAGATAGTCATCAAAATGAATAAAAGAACAACAGTTTTTAGCCTTACGCACAATTTAGAATAAGCTTATTATTACAATTTGACCACGTTTCGGCGGTCGTGTCCTATATTTTGTTTTTCTGTATATTCAGGAAATCTAGATACCGCAATAAGGGTGTCAACGGTAGGCGGCAATCGGGTGTGTGCAAGCTTGATACATGTCAGTTATTAATAAGTGTAAATGACAAAATATATGATATTGAAAATCAATTATTAAGATGTAAATCAAAAATTTCATTAATTTCAAATTTCATTTCTTTTTTATTTAAATGAAAACAAGGTATATTTAAACACGACATCGGTCTTTCAAAGTATCGCTTTTCTAGGACACCGGAAGCTAAATCAATATCGTTAAAATTCGGTTATCTCAAGGTTAACATCTCCAAAAGAACTTGTACGTTTCTCTCTGATTATAACATATATTAACATGTCGTTCAAATATTAAGGGGAACAAACATCACCTACCTCTTACCTAAGTGTGTTTGACATACTACCTTAGATTTACTTATCTTTGTAGTTGTTGGCCAAGATTCTAATGTTTTGATATCAATTTGGAGTAAAAGACATTTAACACAGGTGCGTGTGTACTTTGTGAAAATGCATTACAGCTAATATCAAAATTTCAGTGCAGCAATTTTCTCAAAATTGGGTTGGTTATACCCTAGTCAGTAAATGTGTTTTAAATTCTTTTCTTTTTTCTCACTAAGCTGTTTATCATTTTCTTTGAACAAAAAACTTGCATGCAATGCTATATATCAATTGTACTTTACGTGGTTGAAATTGTAAGTTTGGTAGTTTTCCATAACAACCTGAATGATATGGTGCCAAACGCTCCCTTTATTACCCATTAGTAACTGTTATATCGCAAGACTTTTTCTTCATTGTCACCTTAGTTTGGTCTTCCTGGCAGATTTAACAATTATTGCTAGCTTTGTTACTTCATTTCACCGAAACAACACCGACGAACAGTTGTTGTTCTCCAAAGTGTCGGGTTTATGATATCTGACACAGTGGTCTGTATTTCTTACGTGAATCACCACGATTTTGTCGCCAAAGGTTTAAGGTAATCTTGACAAATAAACTAGGGAAGACGGGTAATGTAAGAGATAATAATAATACCTTTGTGTTTTTAATTAAAGTTGTTTTGATTGGTATAGACTCCGTTTTATCTGGAACACCGCACTTTGATAAGACTTGCACTTATAACACTGCAAGTTGATCAGGTTTTGTGTTGAAAAAAATAAAAGAGCTTTACTCTAATCCGAGACACGCATCAAAAACATAAACAAGGAATAATTAATGAGGTTATAAATCTGTTAATATACCCTTTTCTTGAACCGGAAAAGAAAATGTTTTAAAAATCCGTCTATTACTATTGTTACAAAGAATTGTAATACAAAAACTATTAAAAAAAGATTTTACTTACACTATTAGATAATCCAATTTAAACATTCTTGCACACTGCAGACAAAATGGTTTTAGTTGTTGTATTTTATATCAAAGACTAAAAGCTATTTTTAAGGTTGCCGAACAGTTTTCAAATTTTGATATTTAAAACTTAATCACTGTTAATATTTTTACGAAAATTTCCTTTAGGCGATAATGTTTTTAAAACAGTCAATGCGTATTTTACCTTTAGATATAAAGCCCTCAAGAAGCATTAAAGTATGCGTTTCTAACATTAGGATATCAGAGGGTTTTTTTTTATAATATCATCCAAACTGCCATCCAATTTGCCTGTGTATATACAAGCATGTGTTCAAAAAGGTTCAGACCAGATGAAGAACATCAGTTTGTTTTAGGTATTTTAACCTCTTTGAAATTGATAGTTTTGTATTAAAAACAAAAGAGCGGAACTAAAGAATATGGGTCTGTTCTATTTGGCTGTTCTATTCCATATGTTCATGGCGAATTCAAGAAATATGCTGTAATTTTACTGATATAGAAACCGTGGTTTGATCAACTTCGTCAAATACCAAATTTCGTAGGTTTCGATGTTAAGAAGATCCACGAAATCTAATGAAAACCAAGTAACAATTTCTTATAACATGTGGCATTGTAGTGATATCATCGTTATCTGTAAAATTACAAATTTATTAAAACCGCGATTTTCATTATATCCACAAAATTTGATGCCCACGAATATCAAGGAAACCACGGCATCGTTATCAGTCTGCATCGTGAAGTTGTTGCATTTTGTACTCCCATTATATTTGTTTTAAATTTTTTCAATGCAAGTTTTATCTTTCAGAGCCAACGACATCATGAATATCTGTTACATGTTTGTTCTTAGACCACTGCTGAATGATCTGACCAGTATCAGGGCTTAATAAAGAACTCTTTTTTGGTGTTTGACATTGAGTTTTTTTAATCAAATCTGTTCTGAACGACATAGGCTTTGCTTATATGGAATAGTGCACTTTAATAAGACTTGAAGTTATTAAAAGGTGATTAGGGGTTGTGTTGAGAAATCAAGATAAAACAAAACACAAACATAACAGTAAAACAATGATTGCATAACACGCATGTCGAATATTATTATTATGGGGGAAAGTTAAGAAAACAGCTTTCTTCAACCTGTAAAAAATGAGAAAAAACAATGATTATAATCTTGTATCATACACCAAAAAGAAAACAATCAAAAGGGTATTTACAATTTCGTTAATCTAAGAACTAGTCTATTAATATACTTGTCGATGATGCTTTAAAATATATCTTTGTTTTGATCAGTTGTTTGACAACATATCAAAAGCACAAAACGTAAAAAGCGTTTTTTTTTTTTACATTTCAACAACCATTCAACTGATTGAATTCATAAGAGAGTTTGCATTGAAATAAGATTTGAGATAAATGGTTAAAAATCTCTGAATTCCGCACACTTTAAACACACCAGCCCATATCATTTCTTTTACTATTTTATTCCCTCGACATCATAAGCTTTTAAATCACAATACATGCTCAAATAATGTTTTTGAGAACGAACATTTTATAGAAATTACATTGAATTATAGATGAAGACATTGTGAGAAACCATTCTCCTGGATTCCTGTATTGTAGGTCAAATGACGCTAGACTCAAAGTAAAAAGTAATCTGAGAAAGACTTTTAACTGAAACATAACATGATAGAAATAAAAATCGAAATTTCCTTTTTCTAAAAGGATGCTTAATCGATTGACGTTTTTCAAGATTCTATATAATTTTTTTTGCGAAGGAGGATGGTACATATCTTCACTAACTCCACGTTGAAGTGTTAGTATCAGTATGTTAGTGTATAATTCTTGAGAAGAACCCTATTACAACAATAATACAGCAAAAGTACAGTACAGCAATAAGTGAATCGATATCCCTCCTTCAACATATATTTGTATACAAATTATAAAGCTCAAATAATCAAATATGTTCTAGTTTACGGTAGAATGAATAAATGTAATTCAAAACCATTTTCTGCCATATAAGTATGCTCTGTTTGGCTATGTGCTTGATTCTTTTGATTAAAATTTATTGTTATGTGCATAAAAGCTAAGCTTTTGCAAAATTGTTTACGTTTATTCATATACAATATGTACCAGTTACATAAATCTAATATCCAACTCCTTGCGTTTATTAAAAATATATCACTTACGTAAGACCAAAGAAAACCTATTTTTTTCACTAATATTTTTGTATATTTAATCAGCTCTTGATAGAGTGCTAAAATTGCCAATTTTTAATAAATGTAACGATAGTGAAAAAAGGTGTATGAATTATCATTTACTTCTTTTGAAATATGATTTCAGAAAATACTGACAAAAAAAAAACCAATGAATGTTTTTTTTTCTCATCAAAAGCCCGACTTGACGTTTAATATTGGCAGGGACTATCGTTGACATAGGTGATAGCCTCCAAATCTATTTCCAATATAAATTGCGTGACACTGTCTTAATCTTATTCTTCTCTAAATTAGTTTCTTAAAAAAGACTAGCGTGCCAGTATGAAATACAGCCCTGAATTAAATTTTCTTATTAAATACTGACTTTTAAGTCGTCTTTTTTTAATTTAAACTTTAAAGTTGATTTTACAAATTATCATTTGATAATTGTACATGTTTATTCTATTTATACGGGGACTTTTATCAATGAATCATTATCAAGGATAGAATAAAATGATTTACTTTGATTGTATTTCTTTGTTTTATAATGAATACAACGCCAAAGTAAAGTATTCTTAAATTAATTTCAAAAAAGTAATTTAAACAATGGTTTATGGTTTATTTAAACTCGTAAAATATACAAAAAATCGTCAAGTTATATGGCAACTTACTACAAGAACTTCTAGGGAAAAATGAGGTAAATTCATTTACATGTACCTTGTATTAGCAACATTTATTTCAAGGCGTTTGTCTGTTAAGTGGAATGGTTTTTTTTTAAATTAAAGACAGTTTTATTGGTTTTCAATTATTATTGAAAGTTTGATCATGGTTCTTTAATCCTTTAGATGATCTCACTTGAAGTATTTTCTTCTAAATACAGTTATAAACTTTTGTAATGTATCATGAAAAAAAAATCAACTTAATGAGATTAAAATAAAGGTTTAAACAATTGATGAATGAGCATAACTGACATTGAACACAAAAATACTGTTAATTTTGTCTGGTGAATAATTGATGAACACATACTGCCAAAAAAAACCTTCAATATGATAGTTAAAGCTCATTTGTAATGAAGTCAATGAACTTGCCCCCCTGTGAAAAAATGTCAGAGTTAATGATAAAAAGCTATTAATCTCAGATCAGTAAGTATATTTTGAATCAATATCAAAATAGAAATAAAATAAAAATCCAACATACGTAATATATGAAAATAGAAGCAAGTAGAAAGGAAACTTTAAGTACTATGATTCTTTTAAAAAATTAAAGTTTCAGATTAAATGTATGTATTTTGTTTCATAAATTTAAATGCGATATGACAAGCATAAAGATCCCGTCGAGCATCAATTAACCTGATACTTCCAAGATACAATTGTTGTTACTTGAACAGTTAAACACTGCAGTCTTTATCACATTGAGAAGGATGACAAATCTTATCAAAAATTGAACGTAACTGAGCTAATAAGAGATCAAAATTAATGAGTTTTGTACTGATTTCTTTAGTATGGTGACCGTCTGTCTGTTCGTCGCTCATTGTGTTAACGTTTTCAATTGTTAAATGTTTTTAGAAAATGTTGATAGTTCATGTTTGAAAATATATATATAAATCTTCTGCAAAATAAGATGGATATTTATTGTAAGACTATATAGGAAGCAAGCAACATGCAATATAGGGGAGCATCCGAAAAATTTTCTCCATTATTTGGAGACATTTTTACGTATTCAAAGAATATCTGACATATACATGTAGAATGGTAAAAAAAAAAAACTGTGCTCAGGTAAGGCACTGAACTCTCGTTGCTATTCTTCAATATTGGAAGAAGAATTTGTTTTTTTAATAACATGTCATAATTATAAATTATAATTTTAATTACATGTCATAATTATAAACACTCATAAAAGTATTTTTCAAAAATTCAATATAGGATGAAAACATAGCTATAGAGTATATTTGTTGGAATTTTTTTATTTTATTTTTTTATTATTACTTATGCTTTTAAGTTTTAATCTTTCAATTACACGTAAATCAATTTGAAAAGAATTTGCTTTAATGGAAAACTATTTGCTAATGAATACTTAACGTGCTGAATAATTTAAACTTATCATCATCCCGTCTTTATACCTATTTACCGTATTTATATTCAGTTTTAAGCAATAGAATGCAAAGATATGTTTATGTCTAATGACCTTCAACCCCAGTATGGAAGATACGATTATATTCCACTTACGAAATGTCGTTCAACCATTGGACGGTAGCACTGAATTAAACGTGCTTCTGTAATTATGGTATGGGAAATTTGTATATATTTCACAGCGAATGTAACAACCTTATTGGTCAAATGTTGTTACTCTTTACAGAACCAATCAAACCTCGTGATACGTCCATCAATGCAATGATAACAATGTGTAACATTAATGTGTTGTCTTTATCCATTGGTTAATTTGTTTATCTTCAGAAAGCAGTCTATTTTTGTTTCAAAACATAATTTTGAATCATTAGCTTTTGTTTAATGGGCATATAAAGTCTGCATAAACTGTACACACTTTGTTTTTAAAGTATATATTTATTCAAATACATGTTGAGGAACCCACAGAAATGTACTATAAGAGCTTTCTCAAGGTCAAAAATTTGAAATTCAGCATATTCTTACTGACTATTTAAAATTCCTTCCCTCATTCACTTTCATATCAAAATAACCCTCATCCAAAGATTTCTTGACATTCTCAAGAGCGAAAAAGTTAATAAATGGTTCTCTTTAATAAAATTTCTAAAAAATAATGACACATTTGTACTAAAACTATAACCTTGTCCATTCGCCATACATGTAGGTACATAACCTTGATAAGTATGTTTTGTTGTGCAATTTTGATTATGCTGTCACAAGTAAATGTCAATGTTCTCATGAAATGTTATTTCATGTTTAAAGAAAAAAAGGAGTTATTCTATTTCTTGATAACCAAAAACTCAAATGAAAATCACAAGGTAATGAAAACCCACCCCTTGGGTCTGCATTGACTTCGTTGCAAATATGATTTTGAATTCTATACATACAGTACTAATGTTCTGACAAAATTAGCATGAACTACTGAGAAACACCAACAATTCAAAATGTAACTCTTAACGGCTTTAAAAAAGACTCGTAAGAAGCACTTTTCTCGAAATTTTTAATGTGTATTGGAATACATATTTCTTTAATGTATATGATACATGTATAGCCTTTTTTATATGCATGAAATCCATTATATTGATTACTAATATATATTTTGCAAGATTCCAAATATGTGAATTTAAAGTTTTGTTCTTGCAAAGTACTTTTAACCATTATTAACATTATTATCTAAGAAATTTCTCTTAACACAAAGATGAACTTATATTCTTTAGAATAAATAGCAAATGATAGCGAAGAAAATGTCTTCGTAAAACCTATTTCTGAGCACAAGGACTTAAGATATAAATTTTCCTAAATTACCCAGTTTACTGTGTAGAAAACTTTATTTATTGATACGTAAATGAATAATAATTCCGTCAGTTTTCATGTGAATGCATAAAGGCCTTTTTTATGTGTACCCATTAAAGGAGCAACAGAGTTTTACAATTTAAGTGTTTAAGTAAATTTTGTGTACGAGGGTCAATCAAAAAATACGAAGACATTTGCCATATGTTATTTAACGTCATACAATTACTTAATTAAATGGACATAATAATTTTTTTTTTCAAAATCATTATTTATCAGGAATAGAAAATAGCTGTATGAGTGTATTTTATCAAGTGTACTAAGTAATCTCCTAAACTGGTCGTATATTTTGGGCGATATGCATTTTTAACTTGAATTACTCACATGCCTTTTTGCTTATTTCAATAAATGCTTCCGAACCCATAAAAATATCAAATAACCCCCTGTTTCGTTTTCCTTTAAATATTTATATAATGTATATATTTTGTAATGAGCGTTTAACCCTCTGTACCAGAAAGCAGCCAATAAATCATGGCTGACGACAGTTGGCGGTCAACCATAACTCATTCTCTTCATCATAAACATAAAACGTGTATTATTAAATCAGCCAAAGTGATTTACGGACACCATTTGATATTCAGCTCAGAGGGAGCCCGCGGTAATGATGGACACGAATTTCTAATTCCTCCCACAATCCATCTCGTTCAATATCGCATGTCACGTGATTTTTATCGGTTCCTTGATATGCAGATTCCGCACTTTTCTTTTCTGGTTTGAAAAAGTCGATACATTCCTTTTCATGAATAATGGTTTCGAACTTATCGTGCCTGAAATAAATTTCCCCTTTTCGATAATGCTTTTAATGTAGGTGAAAGGGGTTAAAAATGATTTACTAGATGTAATAAATATGAAATAAAACTGTGACTGAATCCATGACTCTTTTTAAAAGATATTCTCAATTTCAGTTTGACTGAAAGGAAATTTTGATGGTTTTGTAGATAAAGCCAGTTTTATTTTATTCTCATTTAACCCGTGCCCCTTTTTCTTTTCATAAACATGAGTTTATCCAGTTAAAAAATATCACTCTTTTGTCAAAAACTGAACTTATCGATAGTATGAAATTTTCTAATTTGTCATTTTTGATGCATAATTTCTATTTTTACATTCCACAAATAGAACGATAATGATTCTAAATTCTTAAAATGTCGTAGTCTCAATTTTAGCATATATTAATATTCGTTCAACACAATTAAGGATATATATGAAACTAATAAATCATCTAGGACAAATTGGAAATCTATGCTATAATTCTTAATGTATGTGTGCTACATCTTGAATCATGTTAATGTAAGATGTTAACTATACGAACATTTGAACAGGTTTTTCATATATCTCTTCTGTTTAGCTGTTTTGTTGGCGATTAACTTAATGTTTTTATATAAAGGGTGGTGGGTGACACGAACTAAACAATATTAAATCAATAGGTAGAATAATCTGCTATATTACTATAAAACGTTATTTGTACAAAAATCAAATTATTTTAAAAGATTAAAATGCTAGTTCTAGTTCACTGGTCAATCAATATAACAGTAAACATAACTTAATAAAGGATTATTTATTTTACACAAAGCTTCAAAAGCAGTTTTCTAATGTTAAGCAATATTAACTCTACAAACGTTTGTTTGCTTCACATAGTGAATGTCTCTTAAAATATAAGAGGAAAGATTGAGATGCATATTGAACTAGTTCCAAGATGAACCCCATATAACGGTGTTTTCGCAATGGTCTCCAAATTAAATTAATTAATAATTATTATAACAATGACGAACTCTTGAAAAGACAAATTTATACAGGTTAGTGTTAACAATATTTTTAGATGATAAGTTGTCGTAATTCACACATTTAATCATCTTCTGATACATGTATACTGAATCAATCATTATTATAATTACAATAGCTAAGATCAAGAACAAAAGTTGACATGATTTAATGCCCTGGGTTACCATAACCTTTCTTTTTTGGTGAAAACCACGATCTACGAATAAAAGTATGTAACAATAAAAACCTTTGACAATATTAAAAATATCTAAAGATAAAACTCATTGTGCTCACAACATCTTTAATCGTATGAACTCATCTGATGTACTATAAGACCGATTATGTGTCAATAGTTGAACTTATTGGTCGTGGTAACTTCAGATAAAGTAGTCTATGAATATAAGGTGATTCCACTCGGTTCCTACATCCACAACTGTATCTTTATTGTTTTCAAGATTACGAGGGAAGAGAGTGCAGTCTGTCGTGGCAATTAATGCATATTCTACCTGTGTGGTTAACCACAATGGCGCGATGAAAGTTTGATGTTCCTTTCTTTATTAATAAGACGTTTGCTGTAGACCTCTCACAGATTTCTGGTTAATTGCCTGAGTAAAATTAACATGGCATTTAATTGTTTAAGCATTTACGATGGACCTTTTGGTGTAGAGGATTCATTCAATTGCCATTAAATACTGAATGGTTTAATTCCACATCTGAAGTCAAATCGGACTGACATATTTGGATTTTTTGTATTAAACAGATATGTGTACGCAATAAAGACATGATTTTCTTAAAATATCATCACAGATTTTTACACAATAATACTAGTAAGAATATTTTTATTTTTTGAAACTCTTCACCATGTAGAAATGTTAAGTGCAGCTGCAATTGCAAAGCACTGTATTAAAGTCTGTGCTTTGAAATTCAATGTTAGCTTACATAAGCACCGAATATCCGACAAAGCATTTGATGATTTCAACTAAAAATCTAGGAGAAAGTGTAAGAGTTTAAGAGTTTAAAAAAGTTTAAGAAAGTTTCAGGAGAGAACATAAATAGGAATTGTGCCTGCTGTTCAATCCATTTCAATGTATTTATATACTTGAATAAAATACTTTTAAATTAAATTAAAGTTTAAGAAAAAAGGCGAGCAATGAAATTATTCTCTGAGATTTCCCAATTTAAAATTTGGTTGACCTTTGGTCTTGATCATGATCTGATTATTCAAACACTGGATATTCAACAAATAAGGAGGAAAACTATAAAAATCAAAGGATAAGAGTTACTGTAGCATTTTATAACCATAATGTATGACTGATGATCAGTAGCTCTCTGATTGAGATTTTTTCTCTTGAAGGCAGTTGATAAAATTGATGCATGTATCCGTGTGATAAATCCCATTCACAACAACACACAAACTTGGATTAAATAATTAATTTTGTGGCTAGTTATGAGTAAATCAGGCACAGAATAAGACTAAAATATTCTGTTCTCTCTTCGTTCTTTTATTACAATAAAAAATGGTTGACGACTATCAATATATGATAAAAATAACGAATGTTTAGATCAGTTTGATTTATGGAATTAAAAACCTGCAATGCTTGTTATTTCTCAATATTTAATATGTACATGTATGGTAATGTGTTCATTTAAAATGTGACAATGGGTTAATTTCATGTCATAAACGAATCTACTCACATATATATGTCGCCATTTTCAGGTCGAAAATTTCATAAAACTCCCCTTCCATTTGTTTTCCGGGTAATTTTTGCTCTCCCTGGGCAGTTTTGCTCATACTTTACACCTAGTTTAGTAGCTTAGTAACAAACGTTGTAGTTTTATCGTATGATCATTGATCATTATGTGATATTTTACTTAATACACTCCAATTCATATGCCTAGGAAACGCAGTTCCACGAAGCTTATTCAAACTTATTACGAGTACTGTTGCAATTCATATTAAAACTGTGTCCTCGAGCAAGTTGAAACTGATTCAGTCGATTAGATGAAAACTGTGGAATTTAATTCTGCACAATGTTTTGAAAGAAATTAGTAAACAAAAAATATATTTTAATTCGACCAGAAAAGATTATGACTACGTATATAGTTCATGCAATTTAGCTTTCAACAAATTAAGATGTTATACAGTTAGATATTTAATTCTTGAAAGTCTCTATGAATTGTTATACTTTTCTGTATAATGAATTCGATCCCAATTTTTCAAGTTTCCTTGTAATTGAGAAGACGCCAAACGATCGCCTCATAACTTTGCTGACGTCAAAGTCACATAAGTTTAACCTTTAGCACCATGTTTCATGCAAGTTGTTACTATATAATCATCTTTAATGATATTTTATTTGACGTTTAATTGTGATGAATAAGCATACACCAAGCAAAAGACGTTAAAAAGTGAGACCACTTTCTGCATTTCATTCTCTGATTCGACAACGAAATTTTAATACCTAATCAATGAGCATATCGATTTATCAAATGTCGATATTGCAAGATTATGAATAAAAATTAACAAGAAACAATCAAATCATTTTCCCTAAACAATATTGTTAACTAAAGGTTCCTGTTCCTCATAGTTTTCCTGCTGATGAAAGAAGCTGTACTAGTGCATGCACTTTTGAATAACAACTGTACTTTTGATAGCATTAAAATTCTTTTAAAACTTTAAAGAGAAAACATCAATATAATGTGTTATGGAAATGGGCATTCGGTGCTGATAAAGCTTTCCTATCAATGCGTGTTGGTCATCGAAGTTTTCTGAATTCTAACGGTATAAGGCAAAATATGCTATATGCTATTCACTGCCTTTTTGAATCAATAAACAATATCACAAGTGATCAATTAAACGGATGCACATTGTGTAGATAGATAGATAGATAGATAGATAGATAGATAGATAGATAGATAGATATATATATATATATATATATATATATATATATATATATATATATATATATATATATATATATATATATATATATATATATATATATATATATATTTTTAATGTTGACTAAAAAAACGTGAATAAGCTGCACTAATGCTGGATTGGGTTCTTAAGTAAATGTGCATTATGGTGAGCTTACATCTTAGAAATTTTAATCAAATATCTAAATAATATTTCAGTTGAAAAATGTCCAAGTATTATATTTTTTATCGTCTTATGCCTACAATTCTTAATTGAAGTGTTTCTTATGTTTCACAATTTTTTACGTAAACTAGTACTGTGTCATGTTTTTGTTGGGTTTTTTTCTTTATCCAGGTTATATATTGCTAAGTCAATAAAACGAATTCAATATTTTGTAGAGTTATATGTAGTTGTTTGTCATTTTCTTTTTAATCGAATTGGTATTTTATTTTATGCAATTGCAATTTATTCGTTAAAAAAAAGTTCTAAGTCACATTCTTATAGCAATGTTTTAAAAGTTCTGTACTATGTTTGTATTTTGACAACTGAAACTGGAGAGTTGTTATTAGGTCAATCATTAGAAATACAGTAATTATTTAGGTGTTGCTTATTGAAAACTCGTTGTTTTTTTGATTTTTTTTTTTTGATTTGGCATATAAAAAGGATTGATTTTTATTCATTTGCATTTGCTTTTTGGAGAAAAGTGGTTCCTATTTTATCACAAACCTTTTTCTAATAAACTTTTAACATTAAATTATGTAACATATTTTGAAATTTGGCTAAATTACGAAGTTTTCACGATGTGGAGTTACATTTTATTTCACAATTAAAGTTTTCGAGAACAGATAAGAAAAAAACCACGCTTCTGGTCTAATATAAAAACTTTTTCGTGTTTTTAAAAAATAAATATCATCGTATTATTCCCATTTTTACACTAACTAGTACGTTGAAATATCTATACGTAAACAATATTCCTTAGTACAATAAATAATGATAAAACAATTCATGAGTTTAAGAAAACTGAAAATAAAACGATTATTAGACACCACTGTATTAATTACAGAATCTACTGGATAATAATGCAATTTTGAATAATAAATCAAATGGGTTTTTTTTATCATAAACCCGAAAATTCTAGCTGGAATATGAATTCCATCAATAGTATCAGTCATTTTATGTCCGCATTGTTATGAAATATTTTCGCGCTCTGATCCACTACGCAGTTTTCCAAGCATTTGATTGAATAATTTCCTACTGGAAGTGCTTTTAATTGTAAAACAGTCATATGATTGACAAGTAAAACAGGAAACAGACACATTCTTAATAACAATTTATAAATGTGCCTCTGCGATTGTAATGAAATTGTCATATCAAGAACAATTATAATTTCAAAACAAGTACCATGATTATATATTCCACAATGCCTAAATCATGGATATATCTTACTTAGCTTAAATAGCTTCGAAATCATTCTTGCATTTTATTACTTAAATATTTTAATTGGTAAATAATATTAATCCAAATAATCTAAATTGGCGGAGACATAGCAGATACTGGTTAAGTGCTGAGGTGAACAATATCTGACATATGCTTTCTTATTATGAACATATGCATAAAACGAGTCCCATCAACATGTATAAACTGTTTCTTAGTCAACACTTGAAACCAAAAAAGTCATGTACGCGTAATATTTTTTATGAGACCGTACGGGCCGAGTTACATGTACATTGAGACAGAAATCACTAACATGTACAAAGCAATCATTATCTCTCCTTAACCACCATCAGGTGACGTCTCCTCACTAGTAAAGGGATTATGGAGGGAGACATAAACAGTAAATAGACCCTATAAAGAGCGCATTGTGAAATTTTTATGTCAGTTATATATCGTGGATATAATATTTAGAATCTTGATAATTTTTAGCCGGGCTCTGCTGAAAGCAGAGTCCTGGCTGTAGGCAGGCAAATCGCTAATGTTACTATAAATAGCACAACTTCAAAAGTAAACAAAAAAACAAACAGCGTCAAAGTAAAAGCTTCTGCTATACTAAATAGTTACACGATGTTACACGTTTTGTCAAAAGTGTTGGCATTTTGTTTCTTTTTTCATTTTCGAGAGAATTGTCTATCTTTTTAGTTTTCTTATTAATAACGTGTTTTAAAAACAAGGCTATGCATTTTGGACACATACAATCGAATAGTTTCCATGAACTACTTTGCTGTGCGTTGAAGAAATGGGGATTGAATATGTAAAGCTGGTTGCAAAATTCAAGGCAGTAACTGTTGAACTTTTTTCTACTAGACAGACATATTTTTGTTTATGGCCGCTTACAAAAGAGCCCGACTTTCAGGACTTCAGTACTTTGATTCTACCTGAATTTCCTTAAAACGGAAGGTATAAGGAAAGCGAACAAACAATATCTATAGAGACATAAATGGATAGTTAGGTAGAGAAGTATATGCATATTTTTAAAAATCTGTGAGTAACCTCAATGTATGAGTTTCATCGATAGCTTACATGAAAATAATATAAATGAGACCTAGTTAACATTTATACGAAATTAGCCGTCCACCGTTAAACACCTATGTGTCACAGGAATAGATATCATTACTCCAATCAACCAAATGATTGCATCAATCCCCCAGGAATCACAATTACATGTAATCAGGATTTGGAATATCCTGTTCAATCTTGACAAAGGTTTATGCATTTGTAGGCAGCGTTGTTTTGGTGTTATCCAGCCAGTATCATTAAGATATCTGTCTCCAAAAAGAAGACACAAGGTCTGGGATGCGGCAACACTGAGTCATTTGTATAAATGTAACTAGTACAAAAAACATGAAAAACTGGCATTCCTAGTTTTTGTTTCAACAAAAAACGTGGAAATTACCTGACAATTTAACTCTTGAAAAATATAAAAACTAACAATGTTTAGATTGAGGAAAAAATTAAATCTTTAAAAAATAAGTGATCATTTGATACTGCATGTACCAAATTATTGAATTGTGGGATGAATTACGAATAGAGTCGTCACTGCATTGGCTTGACGCCTAAGGTTAACTTCGATTCAAGGTTCTGTGGTTTTATGGTAAAAATTGTTAACGCTTTGCTTTACTTGTTGGGGTCAAGTAAAACCGCAAAATCAAGAAATGGCAATTGAGAATCAAACTCGAATGTCAATAAATGTCTATTCGTTTCTATATTGTCGTTCTGGTTATTGAACTGGAACTCTTTATCTGCGATAATATTAATAAGAGCTGGACGCACACTGTAACCTACCTACTACATAGAACACGGAAGCCTGTTGTTCTGAAGTCAGAGGACCTTGAACAAAAGGACGGGCAATAAAAGACACTGCATCACTGTATAGATTTGAAATACATCCAATACACGTGTATTTCATATATAACAAGAAAATACTGTCAAAAGTAGAACAAATGCACGTCCTTTTACTAATCTTGAGCTTTTAACAAAAAAAATCAGTACAATCATATTGCTTGTGTACCAAACAGGATTTACACATGAAGAGTATGAAAAATTTGGATGGATGCGTGGATGGCTGGAAAGGAAAAATAATAAGAACAGAAGCCCGCAACAGTCATATACATGTGAGTGTAGATTAACACTTTTAATTGGAACATGTCTCATTGACTTTTGTAAATTTACATCCAATTTATCATTCGAAGGCAAGCTTTCTTCTTACCACAGACCATAAAATAATGACGTCATTGTCCACATTTTTATATCGGCAGTGCTAAATAACTACTTAATTTACCTATATAACCATTATCTTTTTTATAGACCTGATAATTATTCCCTATTTCCTCCAACCTCTTCCTTCAGTGAAAGGTCTGCTTGTGTTTTATCGCTCTGAGGATTCAAATTCTACATTTAGATGCAAATGACTTGAGGGTTCAAACTATTTCCATCAGTGCATTACGTTAGAGTATATATCAGAACGAATCGCACTATATGCTTCTACATTGATTTTACATAAACTTCAAAACTATGATCCGTTTACTATTGGTTTTTGAATGTCTTATATTGTTCTCAAAATGGTACATTTATTCCGGAAAAAAACTGACATGGACACAGGTATAAGTTCTTAATCAAATACTGTGATGTACTGTGCACGGTACCGTATTCATTCGTAACCTGTTCAAACTATTCAAATAACAAACCGAAATGTTACCTTTCACCAGAGGCTGAACATCAAAATCGACTTATTTACGTGGAAAAACGATTATATGACGAATTTGCCCCATAGCTCCATGATATGTCTGCCAAATAACTCCTACTATTTTTCATTATCGATAATTATCATCCCCTTTACCACATAATTGGTTAAATATCTGTTTTGCTTACATCTATGAATGAAAAAGGGTAGTTTTATCAATTAATACGGTTTTAGAAATGTGATTACGGATTTAGTACGCAGCTATCGGTTTATTTCACACATTCCTAATGAACTGTTTGATCTGAATGGTGGATTCCTTTGCAGTAGAACGTTTGACTGATTGACCCGAATATAATCTGTCATTAAAACATGTTGGCAAATATATTTATCAAGTAAATGAACGAATAAATTATATTTTGTTTCATGGAAAAATCGATATGATTGGACTTGATATACACTTTATGTATATACATGACAGACTTGCGAACGTTCTAACGTACCACTTGTAGCAAATATATATCTATTTTTGATTGTCTTAATTCAAAACCTTAGCTTAGCTAATACTAATATGAAGCAGAAAAACCTGATGAAGTACTGCAGTGTTTAGAGTACAATAATGTGAATGTCATATATTAAATAAATCGTTCAGTTTTTGCCTATTTCTTTTTTAAATTTTATAGTTTTGCATTCTCAAATTGTCTCTTTTAATCAAAGAACAGTTCCAATGTCTTCTTGAGACCAAAAATTCAAGCCACACTATTAAGCCGACTGACTAGCCTAATGTAACAATTAGGTCTCTCGTATGGCTTATCTGATTCCTTGAGAACAAGAACGGTATAAATCAAGTACTCTGATTCTTTGAGTTATTTTAAAACATACACTCTTTCATGTAAAAATCGTCAGTACTGTAAGTCTGATTGACTTTCAAGAAGTTAATGTAAGTTAAGTAAAACATTTTTACACAGTTTCTAGCAGTATATACAAAATATAACTCAGCATTGTCTATGTACACGATGCATTTTCCTACTCCTAGAGCTACTGCACATTATAGACTTCAGCAAAAACAACCCTTGATACCAATCACAACAAAGTTAGTTTTGCATTAAAAGGGGATTTGAAATGATAAGATTGAGAAATATTTTACAACGATTATATCCACATAAAATTTTTGATTTGTCAGATGCCAATTATTTCATCATGTATGGAGTATTTTAGCAAGCTTTAGAGTCTGTCCATCCATTCATCCATCCATCCATCAATTACCTTATGTCATTCGTTTATTTAATACTTTTTTTTCTTAATCGTCTCTTCTATTTATTAAGGCCTTGCATGACTCTGATGGAGCATTATCCATATTGTTGTCATTGCATAATCAACCAAAAGTACATATATAAACACGTTGTTATAAACAAGGTCAATTGGTCGAATCATCAAACTTGACCTTGATGGTTCTCAGTGATAAGTCGGTTATTGTAACACCTCTATGTATGTAAAACACGGCATACAGTCGTTTAGAACTACTCTTTGCATTGAAAAGAGGTCCCATGATCTCGGTGCAATTAGCTTAAAAGTTGAAGATTAAGTCATCAATTTTATCAGAAGTACAAACGTGTGCATGCATTTTAAAATAATTTGCCCCTTTTTTGTCTAGCCTAATTGTAATGAAAGATATAGTACTTAGTAACCCCAAAGCGATTAGCGGTTAAAACAATAAAAGGATATTTATTGATTATTAACACTGCATATATCACGTAAGAAATCTCTTTGATAAGGTTAATTTGATAGACCAAGGCGCGGTTTCGTGTAACTGTTACCCTATATGTGTGTAGTAAAGACACGAGAGTAGACAAAATATTGAAAATATTAACCCATCTTCTTACAACGCCTGAAAGTACTAGTAGAACCATTACAATACAGAAATATATTGACTCAAATTAACTATTATCATTGATTTATATTAGTTTGACATAAATCAAACATATTGCTAACGAAACAAAATTGAAAACTGGATGAATACGATCAGGTGTAAGTATTATGTAATGTATGCAAAATATTTAAGGTGTGATATCGAAAGAAGATGATAATATGTTTGTCGATGTTTTTTGTACTGTCTGTGGGATGAATAATTATTAATGATTCATAGAAGATAAGAATTCATGGTTTTCTTAAACGAAATTGAAGATGTCATGCAGAAATTCAATATAGATTTAATGAAAAGCAATCTTATCAGTTCTATACAGCAAGTCAAAATGAATAATTAAATGAAGTCCCACTACAAATCCATAAAGACAATAGAGCATTTAAAATGTTTTCAGTTACACGAATAAGAGTAATTTTTACCCTTCAAATATTATATGCAAAAAGTGAAATGTTGATACCATGATGATAACCACAATAGTCTTGAACTTTTCTTTCAGAAATAAAAAGTAAGATGAAAATTATATTGTATTTATTTGTTTTTGGAGGTGAAAAGGTCGGTGACAGGAATGACAAATGCTGTTTTTACTTTAAGTAAGTTCGTCAAGGCAGCAAATTTAAAAAAAAAACCTCATAAGTGCTAAAAGGTCATGATGTGTAGATGAACGAGAAATAAAGTTCATTCAAGGGATAAAGTAAATCATGTAAGAAAACAAAATCTTGAACGTTTACCCTCTTTTGTCAGCATCTTGCATATATAAGGTAAGGAGGAAAAGTGCGACTTATTTCATTTCTTTCCCATCAAAGTATTAATTAACCAGGTAACCCACTAATTATGGTAAGTCCAAAGTAGATAAAGGTATGCAAAATGTAGACAGCGTGATGTGTGTTCAAGACTCTGAGCAAACTGCTTGCGACGCCGAGGAAGGTTACTGGATCATGAATTCCAATGCCATTACAATCTTGGTATTGTTCTGTCACTGTCTGGAAGTATTCACTTTCCTACTGTCAAATTTGAATACTTAACTTCAATTGCATGCATGTTAACAAAGCTATGAAATTGACAGTATTGTTGGAATCCCTCTTGAACCTGAAACAAGTTATTCTACATAATCCGTCATTAAAATAGTGGAACAGGAATTGCTGTAAAAACATACTACTGAAATAAATCTGTTCTCTATTGATAAGATTGATAGGTTCCAACAATGTGTCGTTTTTCTTTAATCTTTTAAGTGTTTTCGCTATCGATTCGAAAAAAAAATAAACAGAAATCTATTTTGCGCCTCTGGTGTAAAACGATATGACAAAGCCAAATTCAACTGACTTGAAAGTAAAATTGTTATCTCTTCTTGAAAAAAAAATAAACAAGACGAAAAAATGTAGAGAATTTATCCAAGTGCAAGGCTGAGATGGATGACCTATTATTCATCACTCTTCCAAGATTAAATTGTACCATAGTCGGTCGAGGGCAAATCGTTATGTACCTCCAAGTGCTTGCTTTGTCTGTGATGGCATTGCCTTCGCATTACCAAATTCTCATCTATTTGACAGTTCTGAAGGCAATGTGATCACAAACCCTTAAAAACCATTTCATTTGATTCTTGGAACTCCCAAGAAACACTCTTGATCAATCTTACTAAGTAATCTTAAAATTTTACAAGGTTTGGAATTTAATTACTTTGAAGTGATGGAAGACCTTTCCTTCACTAGCCCGCCAATGTTGGTGATCTGTTCCAGTATGATGAATGGAGAGAGACAAAAACCGTACGGAAGTCTTTATATTTCATTTTTATTTATCTTTTCTTCTAGTCGTCTGGGTTTGATCACTCTTTCTTCTCAAGAAAAAAGGTCGGTTTCCTGACACCAGTTATCTCCAGGAGTATTGCGCACCTAGTGACGGGCGTTTTAAATAGGTCAAGGTCGTGTTGACATTACCTACATCTCATTATATCAATAAATGTATATTGGGGTTGTGAGAAAGTGATAAGGAAATATTTTACTTTGTAACCTCAAACAAGAAGCATATTTGTACACTTGGTGTTACTGCTTTTTTGCAGTGCTCATAAGATGAAAAAAAATGTACATTGTTCAGGGTCAGTGAGACTGTTTTATTCTATCTTCCTTAATATATGATATATGGAAATCATATTGACTTCAAAATTCTTTTCTCGGTTGCTCTGCAACTATATACACACGTAAATCAACCTCGATTTTTTCTTACTTATGTCCTGCGCTTGTTGAGCTTATTTCTGTGTTTAGTTAATCTATATTAAAGTATGAAGTAATGGTAAGAAAAGCAGAGCAAAGTTTACTTTTTGGCTCATTTAATGAAATTATGTTGAAACAAAATAAATAATTTCAAGTTAGTATTAAAGATTCGACTGTCACACTGTCACATTTTCTTTCATTTAGAAGACAATGTTGAAACAATGTTAAAATATTTAATAAAGTTGTAATATTTCATGTTAACCAAAGGTTGAATGATGAATAAAACAATATCTGAATCATTCTTTAGATTTCACATCATAATGATGTAGCCTGTGCAATGGGCATGTAGGCGGGTTTTGACAACACCCTATGAATTTCACAAGCATGGTCTGTTTCCATAAGATTATAATAAAATGAGGAAGCCATGGCTGACAACCGTCAAATAACCTTCAAATGACTCAATTCATCAAGGTGTTATTTGTTTGGATACCTGCATGGCTTAATCAACAGTATAATTCGCAATGATCGACATTTTTTGTACTATTTATGACACGTCACCATGATTAGTAAATACAAATTCAATGTACTTTTGATATTGTTAAGATTTGCTATTTTGTAACCGATTTTATTCATTGACGTGAACTTTCATTTTTTGCATGCTTAATAACCATTTCTAAGAAATGGTAGCCAGAATTGTTGTGAAAGCACGATTTTTGGGAATATCATTTGCTGTTAACATAACTAAATCATACTGCAAAATTTATAATTATTAAATACCGGTAGATCATTTAGATAGAAAAAAAATTAAGAAATGAAATGGAATTTTTGCTTGTAATTAGATGCAACTGTCTTCCAATGGCGATATTTCAACGATTTAAACATGTTTATGTTAATAAAATGGTTACAAATCAGGTGCAAACTCTTTGCAGCAAAATGATTTCTATTGTATTACCATAAGAACGAGGAAATAAGTGGCTTTTTTCCACAGCAATTTCAACGAGGATGATATCATAACTTTTGTTGGGGGGTTTTTTGGTTATTATTAGGCGATTTCTGGTATTTCAGGTATTTAAGGTATGTCAGGTTTTTTTTAGGTCTAGTTGTTGCATATTATATAAAAGTTAATGCTGTCACACGTGTTAACGTAGATATATTTTAATGTTATATTTGCAAAATACTTCTAATATAAATTTCATCTATATAAAATACTTTATACTATATAATGTATTACATGTACATGTTTTCTGCAGAAATGCAGGTTTGCAAGAAAATTGGCATATATTGCTACAACTATATTAAATAATTAAAACCTAATGATGTTCTTTATGTGAACAAACTCATAAGATTTTGTTAAGTTGTTGTGGTGTAGATATATTCATTATGTAAGATTTTGGCGATTATCGTCAATAGTGGATGACATTGACAATCAATATATAATTATCCTTTTTGGAATGCAATTACCACATACAAATATAGATTATCTATACATATATCCAAAAACACCAACAATTCACGTGAGTATAGACGCGTGGACTGAGGTCCATGAGTTTGAAATAAATAATAATCGTGTTTCTATCAATACATGTATCCTAAAATCACTTGTTAAAAAACACCTTTGCGCTTAATGTCAAACTGTGAACATGATAAATAATTAAAATAAAAGAAATATTCGGTGTAAAGTAAAATAAAAATACACAATGACAATTCATTCTGTAGGTCTAGAGTTAATCTTCACTTTAATAAAACCTGCGTATTTTGTCCCCTTTCAAGGCAATGTCACGTGTACAAAAGTATGAAAGATATAAATTAAATTCCAAGTCAATTGCAATTGATTTTTATGCTGATTTTTATATGGTGGCATTGTGTCTCCCTTGTGTTTGTACGTATATTATATACTTTTGATTGTTTTGCCACCAAGGAAGAGCAAAAACCCGGCTGAAATATGTCTTGTTCACCTGGGAAATTAATTGTTTTACATGGACCTGAAGAAATCATAAAACCCAGGGCGTTGACCTTTCTGTATTCTAACAATACTATACTTATATTCATATTCCTAGAAATGTCAATGCTAAATAAAATGCTTTCTACGCATTCTTTTATGTATATATTTTAAAGTGTGTTTAAAAGTTAAAAGTACAACTTTGATTGGATCGAATCCAGTAAAGGACTATATATGATATGGGCCTAAAAATGGACCCCTAAAATTAACATAATCATTTTACTGTAATTTTTAGTTTTCTTTGTACAGATATATATGTGATGTTTTTACATAATGTTCATTTTGATTCAACTGCCAACAATTTAGAAATATGACATCGTAAAGACAACATTTGTTCGCTATTCATGCATTTTTAGCATAAAACAGCTAGTTTTCAAGCAGTTTTTCTTTCAGAAAACATAGAGAGTATGTTGAACAAACAAAATATTTTAATCAAAGATGTATCTAGCCAAGGCTAATAAGTGACCAAAAAAATTCCTTGTTCAAGCATGCGCTCTATATTTCCCATTCATAAAAAGATGGGAAAAATGTCAATTTTTTATTTATTTTGATTGAATTATAGAAATGGCGTCACTTCTGACGTCATATACTGCTAGTGAGTGCAAATAAAACAAATAATTAGTTGAAAAATATATTTTACATCAACTCTTCTAAAATATAACATAACATTTTATTGTACCAGAAACTCTTTTAAAAAAGGGCGAATTATGGGGGGACAAATTTAACTCATATCATATATAGTTCTTTGGATAGAATTCTTGTTTATTTTAATTTTCATCCAGTTCCAAGTAAATGGTTCTTACTAATACTAAACTTTATTTTTGATAAAAATTGATTTGCATCTGGCGTTTTAATAGCTGCATATTTGTAGCTCTAGGTCTAAAAACAATTCTGATGAACGACCTGAGAGCTACAGTTCCATACGTGTGAAAAAGTTAAAATTTACGGCGCACATAAACTTGCGCTAGTTTTGGACTGATTAATGTTCTTTATCCATGAACACATTCTATACAAATATTCGATATAAAATAAAAATCCTTGGACATTTTACTACAGATATCGTCATTTTACTTGCCTCTGATATTCTTTCAAACACCATCACCATCCCCGTATAGTAAAGTGTTGTGGTTTGTTTTAGGTAAAAATGGCGACTCTTGATCTTGATGTGAATTTAACATACTCTACTTTCCGAGGTCGGTTAGGGTGTTTAGGAAAATGTTTGAAGCAAGTGAAGTGGTGAATCAGTGGGAAAATATCTGAGAATTTTTTGGTATGAAAATATTTACAAAATATATTCCTAGATGACTTCAGTAAGTCCAAAACAATGCGCAACTTTTTGAGCGCAATAGATATTCAGTTTTTATATGGATAGAAATATAGTTCTACGGTCCGTCAACCCGGATTTACCGTTGAGCTACTGATTTGTAGCTTATGTTTTCACAAATGAGTAAAGTGTGAATATCCCTGAGTTTTATTTATATTCTGAATTTTACTCCATCTTACGTGGATTTGTTAAAACAAGCTTTAGTGTTTGTTTGTCAACTTTTACAGAAATTAACATTTAGTATGAACAATTCTTTTTAAATGTTTGGACAGCTAAGATTTTGGTTGAATAATGTCTTAAGTAAGGATTTAGATAAATTAAGATATTGAAAGGTATTGGTTTTTTTTTTATTTTGAACTACTTTTGGTTTTAAATGTTTGTATTACGTTTAAAACAAATCATGTTTCATGAGGTTTCATGATGATTCTAGTGCAAGCATGGATACATATGGCTTATATATATTGATGTTTTCCTGTGTCGAAATTGTCTTGTTTTATATTAAACGAAAAAAAATTATTTTGTTTATCATTGATTGAAAGATTATATTAAAGGATTATTTCATCATTGAATGATAATTCTTTCAAGATTTCTGTAACTACGAAAAAGGGACTTTGATAAAAAAAAAAAATGATTTTTCACGTAAATATTTGTTTGTAAAACAATTTTGTTCCCTATATTTTATTGCTCATCATGACAATGCACCTTAAACATAAATATATACATGTATGCCATTTGACCAACTACATCCTATAGTTAAATTTGAAGTCTCCTGTCGAGAAAAGAATTTATGGCATAAAAATCAGGAGCATTAAACTAAATTCATGCAACAGAAAGCAAAAATAAGTGACGCGAGATCAAAAGGAGCGTTATTTTTCATTATCCTAAAAAACTTGTATGTTTTGTCTCGTTTTAAATCCATGATTTAAAAAGAAATATCTACCGTTACATGTGATCAAAATCCCCAAATATCCCAGCCAATTTATTTTCCAAATACGTTGTTTGGCAATTCGAAAATCGGTCTTCTGAAATCCTCCAATTCTGACTAGTACTGTGTGACCCTTCCTCCAAGCTGAGGGTTAATTTTAAACCTGATCGTCAGTGAGGATCATTAGGCAATTTCATTTCATAAATCGATAAGATTTGCCCTATTAATACCAAGTCGCCAAAGTACTTAGCTTTTATTGATTCCCGGTGTTTACTTAAACCGGTACACATGCATTTACCTGAACATCTTGCATCTAGTTCAGTGTAATTCAAGGTTAGCGCTTACATTGTGTTTCCTCCCTGCTGTGTATTACACCTGGATTTGATGAAATCTCATCAGACGTTAGTTATCGCAAACCTAGGGTCGGTAGAACTGATGCCCTACTCTAGATATTCTTTATAGCTTCATATTTCTTTATTAAACACGCTGTTGTTATTTTTATGTTTTGATGTTTATGATCATAAACAACCATTAAGCAGAAAGGTATTTATATTTGTTAAAGAATTAAAGTTTGCACTGATAGTGTATTACTGGTGCTATTCTCGCGCTCTCAAATCCCGTAAAAGGGGCATCTCTATTAAAGCGTCACTGATAACTTGCATAATTGTAATATATGACAAGCAAATATTTTACAGATCTTTACTCAGCAATCTATTTTCTTCTTGACAGGGCAAAATAAAATAATGAAGATGCAGATGTTCAGGAATACTTCTTCGAAAAAAAACAAATAAAATACTGTGAATGTTTGTACACATTTATTTCTTTTTTACACAACTGAAAGAAGATGTGTCGTAGAGAATTGAGGTAAAAATTGCTTTCATAAATTATTATGCACGTTAAAGATACAATTTACAAGAATAACATTCAATTCAAGAAACAGTTTTAATTTTTGGGGAAAAAAACCTTGTCAACGTAATACAAAGGAGCTACTCTCAGAGATTTTCCTGAACATATATGATTCAAGTTCTATACAACAGTGAGCAAGTGTTCCTCACACTAAGTGGCTACAAAGGCAGACACACCTTTGGAGAGATCCTTGGGCGGTCTCACTTCCCAGGTGTGCACATATCATTAAAATTAATGAAATAATGATCATTGCACGTCGAGGGCTTAACATGATTAAGAGTTAACAACTGTTTTCCTGACGAATACGAATATTGCACCTTAGAGTTATATATCAAAGAAATCATTGTCTCTTCAAATGGACGTGAATAAGGTTGATAGCATTAAACTTCAATAGATAAATAACTTCAATTTGTCAGAATGTTGTTTCTTGAAGTTCAATATCGTCTTTGAAAAGACCGTGTCAAAGCATCACATAATGGCTTGTCGTATACGTCTGAAGAGATTCGTCAAATAAATAAATGGAGATTTACTTACAATGTACATACGTATAGGTGGAAATGATAAACATGAAACTGTACAAGGATATTGTTTCAAACATTGTGAAAGATGATATTTGCATTGTATCAAAAAGTTAAACATACAGATCACATAAAGCATAACAATGACGAAGTGGCAATACCCGTCTTCTCCGATTCTATCACTATGTATAGAAGCACCCATGACATCTGTACATATCACAACATGTACAATCTGACCAAGACAAGTTCATCTAGAAGAGTCTTTCTAGAACACACGTGATCATGGCTCGACCACGTGGGCCAAGAAACTGGAACCTCTGGGATGAGGTATTGGAACTCGTCAGGTTTTGGTGAACTGACGATCGTTCTGGATTTCGAAAGTTTCCTCTTGTTGTTGAAACAAGAAGGCGTTGTTCATGACTGTCCACATTTCAATGAAAATTTCATTTGAATTATCGGTCAACAAATTGAATGGGGATTTTACCCTTGGGAGTAATAACTGTCCGTAATGTAGTTTCTATGTCCCCCGTTGCTTCCATCCAAAATGATTGTGTCATCTACGAAAGTAAAAAATGAAAATTTAATATGATTGTCACGTTCAATTGGAAGATTTAAACATTTGAGCAATCAAATTTGTTATCCTAGATAAGACGTTGAGGTGCTTACTTTGGTTAGAGTTAAAAACAGTTCTTGTTCAGCAATCCTTCTGCCTGTAAAAACAAGACGCAACAAATTAACAAAATTACAAAAATAAGTTCATTTACAGCAACTTTTCTCATAAATGATTTCAATATTTACTTTCTTTACAAATCAGACTTACCAACACACATTCTGGACCCAAATCCAAATGGTAGCATGGCAAAGGGATGTTTTTCATCACCAGAGCTTCGCAACCATCTCTCGGGTTTGAAAGATTCAGGATCGGGAAAGTATTTTTCATTGTAACCCATGGTATATCCATTTAATAGAACACATGTCTGCAATAAAAGAATTTCCCAATGAACAATTGTATGAATGTTGTACTGAATTCTACTCGTTTCATTAAGTAAAGTCTTTGAAAAAAAAGAGTTCACTTATTAGCGATTTATTTGTTCACTTACATTTTTAGGAATAACATATCCGTTAAGAACGGTATCTTCCTGCATGACTCTTGCATTGATTGGTATTACAGGATACATTCTACAAAAGACAAAGAGATTCTATGAAAATATTATAATGCAATTGCACTTGGGGGGTTTTTTCCGAAAACTTTAAAACCTAAAAACTTGTAGAATTTAGTTTTGAACAAACTTCTTTAATTTATTTACCTCAGACTCTCTTTAACAACTGCCTTCAAGAAAGGCATGTTCTGGAGGTTTGCGGATGTGCAGGTATTCCCTTTGCAAATTGTATCAACTTCATGTTGCAATCTTGCTTGGGCATTTGGATTTTTGGCAAGATTATACATAGCGAAACAGAGCGCATGTGAAGACTGAAATAAAAAAAAATAGAGCGTTAGATGAAACTTTATCTGCATTCACATTCATTAGTCTTGTTAATGTGTAAAACACTGCAACTGGGTCATCTGATACGCGTTACAAGTGCAGGTTTCTTGACACAGAATGCGCTTCATCAGATGTGCAAGAAAACAAGACATAGAACCCTCGTTCATGCGGTCGTAAAAAACTATTGAATGGCTGTTTAAGCACTTAAACTGCTAATTACGGTGTCAATTGACAGCTTGGTCCCTAGGTATTAGATTTTGTGGCAGATAAATTTCCCCGCAATCACCCGGGAAGTATTGTTCTGCTGTCAGTTATCTTTTCCGCATTGCTACCTTATATAAAAAGATTTAACTAGATGTCATTTGATTAAAATGTACCCTCTCCTGCTTAAAATATGCGTAGAGCGACCTCGGTCATCCGCAACCACCGCGTCCGTGAAAAGTCTACCTGCCGGCTTAAACTATTGTTGGAGCACAGCTGTTATCTGAACTGTGTTAAGTTAAACCTTTTTTGTCAAAGCGGTCAGCTAACTGGCCCACCCAATACTATTGAACAAGGAGTGTTATGGGTTGGGGTTTTTAACACTTTTAAGTTCCATGACAAACTGGGTTGATATTGTTCATGAACAACTTATGACAAAATACAACAACACTTACTGTGTCTACACCAGATAACAGCAGCTCAGTTGTGTTCACATAGACCTCATCCATGTCTAATTTGGTATGTGCAATCATATGTCTCAAAAATCCAGCTACGGCATCCTTTTCCACATGTCCATTTTGGATTTCATCGATTTTCTTCTCAAACAACTCGGTAGCTGTAATGGAAAAAAAATTTCTTCAATAACATTCATGGTTATATGTTTTCTTATATAGGGTAATCAGTGGTTTACAAAGCACAAAAAAACAGGTGGGAAAGTACTCACCAAAAGAGTAAATGGTATCCCAGGCTTCAACGTGAGTTCTCCACGGCTTCGTGTTGAATTTCTTGTGAACGTCTGCAAAAACCATCAATTGATGACCCGTCAAAAACATATTTCCAACAGCCTTGATAAAATCGGCTACCCTGGGCTCGATCTCGTTTTCCAGGCAACCTAGTTTCTCCTCTAGAATAACTCCTGCAACGCCTGCAAGAAAAATCAAACAACTTCCTTATGGTCTCATATGACAGATCAGACGCACCACTTGTACAACGATGTCAACAATTGTTATTGGTTTAAAAGTATGATACTTACATTCTAGAGCCCATTTTTGTAGCTCTGAATGAAGATTTTCAACGTCTCCATCCTTTTCCCGGAGAAAGCGCAGCCTGTTCACAAATATATCAGCGACGTCGTTCATGACGTCTGTATATTCTGCAACCGTTTTTGGTCTCAGTGTATATTTGGCAAGTGATTGGCGCAATTTATGCCACTCTGGTCCAACACTTCAAAATAAAAAGACGCAATAAAGATACTTGTCGGACAGAAATACAGAATTTTACTGTGCAATGTATTTTGTTATTTAGAGACTTTATATAAACTTACGAGGACATGATTCCGGCCTTTTGATTTCGGATTTTCTTGTAAAGGATCCACGAATCATAAGGAGGTCTGAATGGGTAAACTCCTTCCTTACGAACCAATTCCTCCACGATATTTGGGTCAGCAATGGATACGTTGGTGACAGGGCCTAATTTCTCCTTAAACATTTTCCCGTATTTTTCGTGAAATCGTCTCTGTAAATTATGAAAAGCAGACACTGTTAAATAATATCTTTACACAAAAAAAAGAATTTCTGCACCAAAAGATATCTAGATTTGGAATTCCAAGTAAAAATTTTTAAATATATATAGTTAATCATTCTGATTTACAACAAATGGGTGCACTGTTTATAACCCCTGAAGAAATTTTATCAGGCAAAAATTTCCCGAGCTAAGATCTGCGTTGTTAATGAATACCCTTTTCATTGCAGTTTTTTGTGCTTATCGGCAGTCAAGCAGTAATACAAACATAAAAAATTAGGTGATCATCTTTCGAAAGACAATTTTTATAGCACAAATTAGCATAAAACCTTACTCATGTTGAAGTTAATTTCGATTTTGGCTTCTTGAATGAGATTATTTTTGATAAATTTAGATTTTTTCCGGTGAGAATGCATGGTACAGAATTACTGTCGCGGCTTAGGAGCCAGTGGCATTTACGATCCAAATAGGAACCCTCAGCTTTTCAGTTTTGTTAATTTTGTGTTCAATAGATATGCACTTGAACTACAATAAAATCAATAGCTTGCTTACACAACATTAACAATACCTACACTATCCGCTTAACAAAACGACGACATACTTTATACCCTTAATCAGTGCACGCACACTAGGGGTAGATATATTTCAGGGTCAACGATTAAATATTGAATATATATACTGAAGTGTGTACAGAAAAACAGGGAGGTAGTTTAAGATTTGACATGTTATTTGCTTTTAAATATAAGCGGCTAACTTTTGTTTGTGGCCAGGCATGAAGCTTTTAGCGCCAGTTAAAGACGGTCCCATGTGGAGATGTAGGTAGCAATGAGTAAAACACAATAATTCATTTAATATGTATGGATTGTTAAGAATGTTTTCGTGACCTACTTTCAAAATGTGATGTCGTAAATTTTAAACAATTGTAACGTTTCGAAATCACCAAGTAGAGTAGGAGTAAGATCGTCATCAACACCCTCAAAACCCAGCCCCAAAAGTACCGCTACGACCCCTTATGATACTAATGTCACAAACAAGTGTCTTCAGAGTTCTTTACGAGAGATGGGTATCTTTCAAAATGCAGTGCAGTGATCTACTGCCTGAGTCGTTAGAATTCTTCAAGATTATCGTTAAAACCCACTTTGTAAAAATTTTAAAGATCCGTATTCGTTAATAAATTTCCAAAGATAAATATATATGCATGGAGTTTTCCCGGTTAACCGCAAATTTCCAAACTTTTGCCGAAGTGCAGACCGAAATTAAGTTTTCAAGTTTTCGCAAAATTGATTTAAAGGTACGAAAAGCACGACATCGTTTGTTGAAGACAATACATACATCAAGTGAATGTGTTAACTCAAAGAGCGACTGATCGTACCTGAACTTCGTGCATTTGTCCCCTGTTGGCTTTCCTGAAGTACTCCGGGGCCGTTCCTACAACCGGGTACCCGCTGGGTCCAGGTAGGTCGTCGATTGTTTTTGGTACGGAAACACTTGCAGCGGAGGGTGCATTATCTGTTCTGTCTGCCACGGCATTTGCAATAAGTCTGACAGCGGACACTGAATTTGAAGAAACATCGGTAAAACAGTTCCTTTTCTGGTTTTGGAAAAGTCTTTTCGCTGCAGCTCTTCTTGGGATAAGTTTCTGGATTGCTTTATCAGCCATTGCTTTTTATTTATTTCACTTGTGCATTCACGAATGAATTTTGTTCTTTAGAAAATTAATTCCACAGATATCCAGCAGAAAATTTTCTGAAATAAAAAAAAATTGAATTTTGCTGAGAATGAATTACGATAACTTTCAATTAATTCACATTACATTTCCAAAGACAGTAAGCGGAGATCTTTCCGTGTTGACTGCCAAGAGCCGAATGCCACACTGTGGCGGTGAAATTCTTTTTATAGTCTCAGTGCTTCCGCACGAAGCGTTTATAACATGCAGGTAAAGGTAAAATAAAAAGTATTTCAGGTCCAGAACGCGACCACAATTTAAAAACTCCGTGTAATATAGCATTGTATGATAATGAACTCGTGTATGGTGGTATATAGCGTAAGGTTCAATCTGGACTCCCTAATTTGACGACTTGTGATTTTGATTAAAGCAATGTTCGCTCTTATACCGCTTTTTGTGTCTTTTTAATGCAATTTACGACGTAGTAACATGTTTCGTCGATGATGAAAAATGATGTTTAATAATTTGGTCGTTTACACCCAGAAAAACCGCAACAGATCTCTTATCGGTTAAGTTTTCGATGGGACCAATAGTGACAATTGAGGATTTATTGTTATTTTACGTTGTAAATAAGATATAAGTAATTATATATCAACGATACAAATTATATCTTTATTTGTTCACTTTTTTGTCGGATTATCAATTTGCGCCTATTTTTTTTTAAAATGAAAATTATTACTTTTTGTTACTTTAATTACATTGCAAAAAATAGATCACACACGCTCATTGTATTTTATCTTTAAGTTTCCCTTAAAGAATCATAATTTAGAAAAAGTATAATTGCATTAATTGAAAATCGTCAAAAGTGTATCATCAGAATTTGTCAGTGTTTTAAAGCGATAAAAAGTACAAAGACGATATCTTTGTCTTTGTACTGTCCAATACATTCACGAAATACATCGATTGTATATTGTTCTTTTGCCAATTTTTACTTGAAATTTTATTTTAAAAGTGTCATTTATTGAAGATGATTATAATGGAATATAATACACTCGGATAAACCCACGGCTGTAAATAGTGAGGATAAGAGAACTATGGCCGCAAAACTTGTGTAGATGGGCAGTTACCTGACGAACTTACTTTATGGGTATTGTAAATTTATGGTTACAATTCTATTAATGTTTAAATAAAGGTAGTGAGCATTGAACTCGTGTCAGTTCTCTTCTTTATCTACGAAGAATCAAAAAGTAAGACATACGCCAAAGTTTATGCGCATATTTCAATCTTGACTAGAGCTATAAACAAATTGTAAATTTGTGTAATTACAATTTTGCACTCCCGAAAAAAATCTGCTAACCAATTATTAATCTTGTATATATATTTTATGAGATAATAATTTGAGCAATATTTTTGCTCATCCTTTTCTATTTAGAAAAAGGGTATAATTCATTTGATGCACCAACGCATAGGGATTTTGAAATAGTATTTCTGATTTACTGTGCGCATCCATACAAAAATGCCAATTAGCAGTAAGCTCAGCTATCTTACCTTCGCCTTTAAATAATCCACACAAAAACATAGAAAAAACTGTAACGCAGAGCAAATCTGGATGAATGCACCTGTTATATACACTAGAAGAAAAAATCTCACTCCAGCATGCGTTTCATCGATACGAAATACACCTACTGTACGCAGAGACACTGCGGCGGCTATTTATAGCCTACAAGCACCGTTTTCACTCATTCATAAGTCGGCAAAGGGGCGGGGCCACAGGGGGTAAACAGGCCAAAAAAGCCATGTATGGAATGTGACGGGTGAGCTGTGATTGGTTAACGAAATATTTTTGTCAGCTAGAAATAATTTGATTGGTCGTTTGTGTGCATTCATGCGAGTAGGCAATCCACCTTGTGGGTTTGTTTTGTATTTCTATCGAGGAACTCAAGATTATATTTTTTCTTTCGCTGCCAAAATTTCATTCATGTCATATAAATCCCCCGTTCTGCTGCGGGTTTTTAATGGATTACAAATTATTAGAAATAATCAGTTATCCAGTGCTTACTATATCAAATCTCAAAACAATGAAAAATTAAAAATATCCTTCGAATTTGTTGGCACTGCATTATTTTGCACTTCATTGCTTTTTGTTGTATTTTGTTTATAACTCAGAAGGGCTTTAATTTTTCTTGAATGAATAAGACTTAATTAAAGTTTTTATGTAAAGTTTTTATGGCAATTTTATTTTGTATAATAATTACAAATTTGCAGTCAAATTTATAGCATGACCAACAATATATTTTGTGAACTAAAAAGTTTTTAAACCGAAAATATTTTGAGAAGGAAAATTCGACAGTAAAGTAAAAAAAATCAAAGTAAGCTACTGTTTAAGCAGGAATATTATATATATTTTGAAAAAAAAGTACAACTTGAAAACTTGAAATATTTTTACAGCTTACGCGGAAAGTTTAGGTTTTTCCAATTCTTTTAGTTTCAATACCAATTTTTTTTTACTTATATGCTTTGATTCGGATATATACAGCCAGCATACACAAACTGAAAGCAAGATACTTTATGGTACTGCACGGGGTTATTGAGTGCACTGGTTTCCCCGGAATCATTTATATCGACTACGGATTGCTTCCGCAGAAAATTGAAAGCCATATTTCAGATGCATAAATATTTCAATGTTTCCTTTAGTAGCTAAATCCTTTAGTTGGGGTGAAGAAGTACGAGGGAAGCATCGCAAGTTAATTATGACATTTTGCGCTTTTGTCAACAGAGAAACGTTTGGTCGTGTTATCGATTTTCGCAGAGCCCGATGGAGAGTAAAATTATCTTTGTAATTGGTTTTAAAGGAGCACTTATTGGTCTATTAAAAGTATTTTAGTACCATTACTTCGATGCATCTATTTCTTCTTGATTAAAGGAACTTTGAAGATATCGAGGACTGCACTCGGTGACCCATCTCCGTACAACTGTTAAGTGTTTGTGTCACATGACTTCAGGCATTTTTTCGCTCGGAATGGCCGCGATAATTTCCTTTCAGTTTAGGTAGCCGCGCTGACACGCGTGTTGAAGTGGACTTGGTGTCTAATGTTTCGGTCATTTGGCACACAGAATGAAAGGCAGACTGGTACATACAGGGACAGAGACAAACAGAAAATCAGTTTTCTTTATTTTTAAATCATGCGTGAATACGTATATGTGGAATACCGTCATCTAGAGAATACGGGTTACGGGGTTGGGTTTTTTTTCACGATAGAGGTTATTGACGTTTCTAAATCCGAACATATTTACCTAGCAAGACAACATTAAGAATAAATTATTCAGCAGAAATAATATGAAATGATTTCAACGAAAGAACATGCACGGGCATCAGCATTTTTATCCCGGTTTTCCTCTATGTATATTAATCTAGAAATAAGGGGTGCGTGTTTGCTAATTAACGTTAAATAATAATAGACAGGAAGGCAAATATCACAACCCGAACCAAATGACATGACATCTGGAAAAACCATAGTAGAAAGAAGACCATCTTGAAAGGTTCACTGGGGTAGAGATTTTCTTTAGCATGTACTAGAAGCCCGGTAATGTCGACCTGCAAGTTCGATATTACACATTTAGACACCTGTTTAAACGAAGAAAATTTCGTTTACCCCATCTTTCAAAGCCTTCCAAAAATAAAACATCTCGTGACTCCAATGCACCCCAACATCGACGGAAAAAGAACTAAGAAAATAAACTTTTGGTAAAAATGTTGCTGGCTTCAGAGGCGAGAATGCCGGATGGCATGGGGTTAATCTGGTACTGTACGAAACATCTGACAGGTCAGAAGATGCTCCGATTGGGTGGTACGTATCTGTTGGCTTAAGGGTTTTTGGCATGAAAGAGTTTTGTGACAGAAAATTACGCCTTAAATCAAACTTGATTTAATTTTTAAAAAAATCTTAGGATGGCCAACAGGACGATACAAGTATTTTTTTATTTATCACAAAAATAGTATAAAAAGAAGCAGATGATGAACATAAATACCAATACTACAAAAAGAATATGGAATACAATATCGCAGGATAACAGGATGGATCAACAATATATTAACAGTAAAAATAGTGAAGATATCATTATTCTCATTTTTAGAAATGATCTTGGTTTATAAACGCATATATCGGTATGTTCTTTGCGTTACAGTTTTTCTTGAAATCTTAAAAGAGACAAAAGATGCATGTACGTGTAATAGAGTAAAATGGTCACGTGGTCTGAGACCGAGTTTACACACGAGGGTTCAATGACACGCTTCGACAAAGCACAGGATTCTCTTACTACCTTCATGAATTGCCCCATCCTTTTCGACAGCAGACGGGGTGAAATAACGCTCGGCTAACAATTTCCCCGTGTCCTCCACTCAATGGAAAGACGACGTTGACACTTCAGAAGAATCTGTGGCATGGTAGCTGTATCATATTGCCTCGTGCGTACCTTACAGTTGACCTTGATGAAGTGCGTCATCAGAGTTGAATTTGAGTTTTCTTGCTATATATCGGTAATGTACAGTTGCAGATAAGTATTGCTTCCTAGTATATAAGAATGCTTTTGACAAATTGTTGAATTTTAATTTATTCAAAAATGGAAGCAAATTTCATATACTTTAGGGCAAATTTTTAAGTTAACTTTGCACTTAAAGGGTTAAAATTCATAAAGTTTAAAAAAGGTGTTTTGTTAAAAATATTTTCCCCTTTTTTTCAGTTTCCACACCTACAAAGTTCAAGTGGTTCTATCCAAACTAAACTAGCCTTGCCTGTATTATATGCGTGGTACTGTAGAAATAGAACCCGTCTATGCCCACAAACGCCCTGACATAGTAAAAGAATGAATTGCATAACAAAACAAAGCTTGTTTTTCGTCCTTCCAACATAAGAAATCCCCACCTTGTAAGATTGTTGAAGAATTATGCCAGTGTATTGCCAAGCGTAATATCTTGTGATAAGTTTCTGCCTTCTGAGCCAAATTTAGGGATTCCGTTCAGCAAAGAACTCATTCATAACGGCTGATAATTCTCCCTGATCCCATACTCCGGGACCTTTCGCTTTGGTGCGCTCCCCCCACTGTGCCAAACTTTTGTTTGGTTGGAGTTATTTTTGCTCTCGTAAGTTCATAGGTTCGGCATCAAGGTATTTGGAAAGATTTTGTGGTCATAAGGTGTTCCCAATATTGAGATATATATGTTTGTGTTTTTTCTACCATAATGTGCATTTCGTGTCAAAATCAACAGATCTGGCAATAATGTTGTGTATAAGAACAACACAGCAGATAACCCTCTGGTAGAGGGATGAATGAGTTCAAGATAAAGACAGATTTACTATATGGGGTGCATCAAGGCCATCAACACAGATTCTGTATGGTTTCCCTCTTTATATATTTTTGAATTTTTTTTCAGGATCAGCCCTTCTTAAAAACGATTCTGGTTTTTTGGCTTTGATTTCTGGAGAACGAGTGATAACGTGGTTTTCCTATCATGCAGTGTTGTTCGGACGTTCACGTGCATATTAAAAAGTAAAATTCTAGAACAATATTCGAATAATAAGATATATTTATTGAGATTAAATTTTGGTTTAAACAATATTAGAATTCTCCAATATCTGAAGCAAAAATACCATGTACCTAGGAACCCGGATGTTCCAGTACAGCTGCACTAAGACGTATAGTTAAGGCTACGGATTTTTGAAAATTCAATAAGGAGAGAGTGTTAAAAAAAAATTCAAGGTGAATCAAACTGACAAAAACCAATAAAATGCCTTAACGACAGCAGTTCTATTGATACTGTGTTCCGACGAAAACTGACTCTGTAATATGTCAATGCACTGCTTGACTTAAATGGAAGACAATATGGTATTATTTGTTGAACTTTTAATCAATGCAACGTTCTCTTCATTTTTTAAAATGAAATAATGCTAAAACGGCAGTCATCTGTTAAAAGAAGCACAAAAGAGGAAAACCAATTTTTTATATTTAAAGTTCACTTTTAAATTTGAAGACTAGGGTGCATCTCGCCCACTGCTTTATAAATGTAGATGTTCACCTCTTTTGGCGTACTATACATCCCTACTCTTCGTTCCTGGCCCCCTGTCGTGACTCTTGCTTCCACCAATGACTTCATCTGGGTGTTTTCAGCATGCGTACTTTTGACTTTTATTTCCTGTTTAACTGCTTCGTTCTTTGACAGGGAGTAGAGGAAGTGTACCTCATTGTTGTATCATTTTCGCATGTATTACAGTATGACCAATTAGTATTGTTCTCTAATCAAGCAGCATAGATATGCGAAAAACAATATTGAATAAGTTTGTCAATTTTTAATCCATTATTCATGAGGTTGGTCGAGAACTTCCAATTTTCAATGACATATGTTCAAAACATCTTCTGCGTTATTGTTAAAAGTACATCACTTTCAATAATTAAAAATGTAATCATTTTCAGAATCTTTGTCTAAGCAAGTTTTGAAGCAAAAGAGGAGATAACGAATGCGCCTAATTTTCAGTTTCTGGAAGATGATTAGCTTTTTATCTTAGAATATGATGCACGATTCTCTCTAATTCATCTTAAGCTTATTAACAAATCTAATCTTCTTTCTTTTCCAATCGTAATGCAAATCGTTTTCCTTTGATCAACTTCAGAAAACACATCAACTGTGGAATACATTTACAATGGTACTTAAAGTCAAAAACACTTGTTAACTTCAATAACGAAAAGCGTAAATGTAAAATTACACATGCACATTAAGTTGCCTTCTGTTAACCTTTTCTTGTCAGAAGTTGGTAATAAAGTGTTGGAGAACACTTGATAAACCCCTTGCACCATTGGAATTCTTAATGAGTGCACTTTATTACTAATTTACTTACTAAAATATAAAGAAATAATAACTTGTCAGAAAGGATTATTAATTATCTATTCAACATCTCAGATGGGATGATTTAAATCAAATATATTAACTTAAAGCACTTGTTACATCTGTTAGCAATGTGTACTTAAACAAGAGTCCCCGATTGTTTAGATTTCGTAATGTCTTTAAAAAATGTCGTGATCGATCCAGTTTTAAAATTACGGCCATCATGATACGGAAGAATCTTTTGTGGTTTTCGTATCAAAATAAAAGACTCCAGCGGAATTTGAGTTTTTGTGACCTCAAATAATAAAATCAAGATAAAATCTGAAGAAGTACGAAGAGATGGAAAAAGTTTGTGTTTGAGTTTTCTCCGAGTATTTATGGATGTATCCAAAAGTATATATCGACGATTATTGTTGTTCCTTACTACAGTCCCCCATTGTTGCTAATTATATCATATTTGACAATCAGTAACACATCATTATGGCAATCTCCGACGCAATGTGACAGAAAAGTCTTATCATAAGTTTCCATAACGCTTACTGTATACTCCAGTTAAGATATAAATAGCTCTGGGATGCAGAGTTGCTGTTAATCAAACTTTTGGCAGTAAAATTGATATATATTATAACGTCAGTGAGATAAATTCTTAGAATTCGGGTTAATATCTTACTGGGGGTGATGTGTGTTTACATACAAATCTTGTATAATCTTGCATGTCGTGCCTAAATCTTCAAAGTGTTGAAAGAAGCTAGAAAATAAATCGGAAGGATAAGAATTTCTACCTCATTTCAGAGTGCTTTTCATGACGTCATTAGTCGCTCAATCTTCCTTAAAGTACTACATACATGAGTCTATCTCTCGCTATTTAATTTTGGATCATGAGACATAATCATGACCGAAATAAAATGACGTCACTTTTCTCAATTTCTGTAAGTTACAAAAATTCATAATCATAATTAAAGATTTTTATGAACTTTAATACCACCTACCTTTATTATTATCATAAATTTGACGTTTTGTCGCCGAACAATTAATATCACTGAAAAGTTTTTTTTTATAATTTTAAGTGCTTACGTTTTTATCAATTTCCAGACGCCTACACTTAACACAACAAAAGATTTATAATGACCTCGAAGTAATTGTATATGCAAACATCAAAAAGGAATCTTCTATCTATACAATGACTGATGCCTGTGTAATTAGTGCGTTCTTACAGAGTATGAACAAACATAAGCCATTTCAAGCCAAAATACATGTATAATTAGTAAACATGGTCTTTGACAGCTTAATTTATTTGATGAACTCATTACACACTACATCATTTCGTTAGTTTCCAAATGCCGTCATCAGGCAAAACAAAGAGAAAAAGAAAACTGAAAGACATTTATAGTATTCTTCCTTTCATCACAAATTTTTCGTATCTTTAAAGGAGATACCTTGAGTAGGCATGTGAAAACAGCGAGAATATACAGTTCTCCTTAATAACAGAATGTTCGCACCGACTGCTACTCATGACACAATATGGGGTATTCCCGCCCTCGTCTTCGTTTGTTTCGTTGCGTGATCACTTTTAAATCGTCTGCTTTTTTATGCAATCACTACATCAGTGTAAATTTCCTGTCATTATGGTAATCTACAAGAAGTAGGGTAGATTCGGTATACTTGGTGCCCGTTATGGGCGGAAGTTGTAGATTTCGTCGATAGCTTTTGGTAAGCTGTTTCCTCTGTAACCGATACAGCAGACGTATCTTGTGGTTAGAATTCGCTGTTGCTTTGTTATCTATTTCCCTGCAGAGTGGAATCCCTTTTTCTAAAAAAAAAAACAAAAAACAAAAAACAACAAAAACATAGGTAGGAGTATATACGCGTTAGAATGTTTCCTCCATTTTTTACAATGAGTTTTTAAGATATTCAATGGAACTGACGTTGCTGTCACGAGCGGCCATTTGTAAAGGACTCTTCCGTTATTTCCATTTCTGAGACCCTGTGTGGTGCCATAGGAAGCTCTGGACCTTGAACCGATCGAAGATAAAAAGAACCCTTGACATTTATTATTGTAATAATGAATAATTATAGCATTAGATATGTATTTTTATGAATGTTATGAAAGAAAAAAAAATCGACTTGACGTCCTTTTCTTATTTGAATGATAATGTCTATTATTATTACTATCGGAAAGAGCGTTTTCTTTTTTTGACAAAGTACGACTATAAACATATTAATTTAAAGGAAATTATTCAAAGTTAGAAAAGATGAAATAAAGAACAAACTAATAAAGTCATTACCAGGTCAAAATCTACATTAAAATATTGTAGGAAAATTAACTTTTGGAAAACTTATTCTTAATTAGATTCTTTTGTCGTTTCTTCTCTGAAATGTACGTAGTTCTGAAGCGGCAATTTTTGCATGATTTTTAACTCCGATAAATTCGTGGTAACTCTCTGTTTATTCATCTTCTTAAATAAAATTGATGTAAAATAATTGAATACCATAATGTACGTTTTATAGAATCGGCTTAATCAACCAGTCTCACGGATGAAGTATACAAACTTCGTTGATTGAAAATGGCGTGACAACGTCAGACCTGAGTATCCTATTATACATATAATATGTAATGATTACATGTAAATACACGTGTTAATGCATGATGTTCTGTTTTTATCATTTAATATTGAGTGCATTACTTGTATTGGCTTACGTATGCTGCTTCTATATTCGTGATAATATCCATAAGCTGATTCGGCTTTCTAATTAATCAACTTTCCTTCTTTTATACCTCCTCACTTTCCTTATTTCTATTGTCCACCTTCTCCTTTTACTTTCTTAATTGAAAACAGGTAAATTTTATTATAATTATCAATAGATTTGCACCTGGTTGTTGTACAAGAAAATTATGAGAGAATTTATTTGAAAAACACAATTTTTTTGTTTTTCAAAGAGTAAGTCGATCACCTTTTTTATATCCGACTACAGAATCCTTTACTTGTATATACATATATCAAAACACGTCTGCAAAGCACTTAAAAACTAGAATTGTTTGACTTAGATTACAAAATCATGAACTCATTTGTTGCCTAATTAATGCAGAGTTTTTAATTGATGTGGCAACATGTCAGGATTGTGGGCGTTTGTTTACACTGGCTGACAGCGCAAAACAGCCCCCGATTCCTGGAACCATGTTCCTCCGTCCGCGTGTGCCTCCTTTGATAAACCAAACACGTCAGACCTGCAATCAATTACATAACAATAGACCTACTCAGAATCAAGATGAATAATATTGCTCTTGTTCAACTCATTTTCTATTTTTTTTTAACGTCAAAATTAAATTACCAAATTCAATTATTAATTTAAATTTTCATTCGAAGATGATAAAAACTTTTTTTTAATTTTGTTTTCAAGCATCAATTAAACGCTTTATCCGTGGGATTTTTTATAAATCACGCTCTCTTTTTCAGATAGGTGGGGGTGACTGTTTTATATATTTCGCAGGTAAGCTTTTCTTTTACGTGACTCTCCAGAATACTAGTAGTGGATACCTGACAGGTAATGAGGCGTTTTCTGGAGCAGGGACCGGAATATCAGCTGTTTATCTACCGCGGGAAAGTCACCTACAGGTACGGCACGCGACCAGAAAAAGCATCGCCGTTATCGTTTCGTTCCAATATCTGACGTATCAAGAGATCGGAATATTGCTAACGTTTTATTAATGGTGATTCTTTCATGAAGGCAACGTATATTTGTACATGTAGTTTTAATAATATGGGTGTTGGAAAGACGAAAATACAAGGATGCCTCTGAAATGCGTTTGGTTTTGCTGTTACTAAATGCCTGTAGTTTTCAATTTCATATTTGCTTGATAAACACCTCGTTATAATTTAGATTCTTCACTCCTCAAAATTTACCCCATTTCCTTTCATTTTTCAGACAGCGAGGGTTTTCAATACAATCTTTATTACATTATTGATACTTCTTTAAGAAATTTAATGACAACCTGCAGGCTAGAGAAGATAGCTATTTTACAATCTTTGTTCATCATTTCTTTAACAGCTTCAAAGAAAGTTAAAAAGATATCAAAAAATTAATTTAGTGCGAAACAATTTTCACCAAAACTGATGAACTGTAAAACGTTTTCATTCATTGAGTGTGCGCAATCATTTCAACTGAGATTACGTCATCAACTGATCGGATAAAAATCTTCAGTCCGTTTGGCCGTGTTTTTCTTCTTTTAGATTTTAGAAAAAGAAAACAATTAGCCTACATATGTACAAAGAGTGCTGATGTTCATAGCAACTGATCAATTAGCACTCCAGTTTATGTCATGCATGCATAAAATAGTCATAAATACACACTTCAATAACTCCAAGGCGATCGTTATCAAATTTCACTCCAGAAACCTCATTCTTTCCTACGACGATGGGATTTCATTCAGGGTTTTCGATCGATAAGAGCGTAAAGTATTTTTTATATGCTTTGATATCAATATTAAAAAAAAACTTATGTATATTTTTGTATATTTAGTTCTATATTTTATTTTGATTTATCACTCAGCGTTGATGGCATTTTTGACCTGTGACGTAAGCATACTACATCCCTTTAAATTAACTGTCAGTTGTTGAGGTAAAGGTTATTTATACAGGTCGTAGCCTATCAGGGTGGGGCCATATTTTTCATTTCAATATTTTTTATTATAAATTAAGGCAAATGTCTTCAGAATGTAAATTAGATCGATCTGGAAAAAAACGTTTAGTAAGAAATGGGCACCTTTTCCCGTTTCTCTGCGGCCTAGTGTACGCAACATAAACCGTGTTCAGCATAATCGTTTTGATTCTGAATTCTTACTCGACAGTTTGCCCGTTTAGCTGGAATATAGGAAGCGGAAGCGACGCATGATCTATCAACACGACTCACTATATACCAAGAGAGAACTGAACGCATCCTGACACTTTTAGACATATACAACACTTTATGATTAAAACATCACACATCTCGCGACGGGTAACGCGATTTATATAGTGATAAACATGTATATGTACGTGTATGTTAAGTATCTGATCGCTTGCTATGCATAATCTTTCTGAAAGTGAAAATATAGAGATGGACATATTTTTTTTGGTAATAATGGAATAAATACTCGGTGTAATAATTTCCTTTTCATCAATTTTATATTATTTATTGAGATAGGTTTGTTAAACCGTAATAAAGAATAACTGTTGTTATAAAATATCAATAAATTTATCTTGAACATCTGAATGGTTGTTTAAATTATAAATTCACTATAATCAGACTTGAATTGTATCAAACCTAATTTAACATATTGAAATTGAAAAAATACAACATTTTAAGTTCATTTTAAGAAACTTAGTTAATTCATGTATGTAGTAGGTATTTAGGTATGAAAACGTATGCAATGTCCTGTTATCTATTATTAAATCACTGATACGTGATGGTTAAGGTTGAATGATAATTGCTCTCACTAAGGTAACGAAATGTCTAAAAACACCCTGAAAATATTTGAGTTGTCCCTGTATTTTAATTTTTAGAGAAACTTATTTCTCTACAAGGCCTGGGCGAACATTAACAACTGTATTTGTAAAACAAGATATGCTAAGACCTCTTTTGCAGTATTGTGATATTAGATATACATGTATCAAATTAATATTGCTGCAATGGCTCCAATAAAGCTACGAATAGCGTAGGAAAATATTACGTGCAGCTTTTATAGGCTTATGGAGAATTGTGTATTTTGAACGAGGTCCTTCTCTACAGTAAACACGCGATTTTTTTTATGAATGTTGAAAAAGAGTGAAAGGAAAAAAAATGAATGATTTAAGAGAAAACAGAGAAACTAAAGATTTACCAAGAAGACAAAAGTTGAAATTAATTTGATGGAACGGTGTACTCTGTCACCTGTCCTTGGGGTTCATCATACTCTATGGACAGATGTTAATTATGAAGTAGCGACAAACAAACAAATAGAAACAACTTCTCCACTTTAAAGTTCATTTTCCTCTTCCACCTAGTGTCAAGGTTTATGAACGATATTCAGATTTGACGGAGAGATGGGAGGTAAAGCGAGTGCTGTGTGTCTTCCAGGAGCAAAGTATTGTATAAAAATATCCTAATTAAACCTTATTTGAACCCTACGATACATTTGCATTAATACCAGTTTTGATTATTTTCATGCCCTGGTCTATTTACTGTTGCTTTTTTATCGGAATATTTCATAGTTGTAGCATGCACGGGCACTAATTTGAGACGATGATATCGAGGTTTGTCCCGTTTCTTTATTTCTAGACTCGTTACTCAATCTATATTTACTTACAAAATAGGAGAGAAGAGCAAATAAATCGGAAGGCCCTGATTGGGCTGGTACTGGTTGAATTGTGACCAGGTGTGTTGGGGAGAGGTTATTGGGTACAACCCTGTAAATCCGCCGAATAACGATCGTACATTTTGGATTTCTATCAAGGTGCTGAAAGCCGAACGATGAAGGGCCTATCAACATCTGGTGGTCATTTTGCAAGGGTCACAGAGTGAGAAATATGGCAGTTTCTGTTGATGGATAGCAATAAATGAACTGTGAATTCGGACGAAACTATAACTTTTACCTCATAAATGTTGGAAAAACAAGATGGATGATCTCTGAAGTTCTTTTTATTTTGTTTAGTTCCTTCTCATGAAAGTATTTGTTAAAATAACATTCCTAGTCAAATTCGTGGGTTTATGGCCTCTTGTGTTACATTCACAGGTAGACTCGCTAACGGCATCAGGTGCAAACGATCTTTAACAAGGACGTATGGCGTTTGTCGACTGCAATAACTTTTCTTTTAAAACATTGCAGCAATATTCTTCCAGTTACCGGCAATTCCAACTCCCATTACGGTTTCTTTCTAGAAGTCGGTTATTCGCACATTCCTCCTTAAATATTTCATTCACCCAAAATGATTAAGGAAGTGCCCATCATCTCGTTCACTTATGGAATCCATTCTATTTTTTCCCGCCTTATTATCAATACCAAATACACGAATAACAGTTTATTTCAGAAAATGATCCATGGCCAGGGAAACATTTACACAATTTGACTTGTATGTCAACCATTGCTGTGAGAAATTCGTGTCACCATCATAGTCATTCCGAGTTTCGTGACCTTTCATTAAAGAATGCCTTAAAGAAGTTATTTTTATCAAAGTGTGTGTCTGATTGATCATGTTATTGTCAAACTTTTACAGAGCGATTGAAATTTCTCTTTAAAACCACTGCATAGTCGAGTTTTAAAATCATATGTAACGTTTGGGTGATTGGAGAGCTGCAAGAGTAATCCTAATTTGCTCGTTTGCAGATTGGAGATCTCCGGTAGATCTCCTTTGTCTACTTTCCAAATAGCAGGTAGACTCTGGAGATATCCTAGACCAGTTCTGGATGAAGCAAACGAATACATCCCTGGTGTGTAAAACATGATAAGATATTGATTTTCTCGTGGGTTTTTTTTAAATAAAGATCTTTACAAGAATTTAACATATTCCATTGATCTACTGGTATATCATAAGGATCAGATAAAAGTTAAAAAGTTTCCTGTAAACCAAAGTATAATTCGCATGCGATAAATTTTCGGGAGATTCGCGAGAAACGTTTAAAAGTCATGCGAATATTTACTGTAGCGGACTTAATTTGTATAATAATTAATGTCAATCTGGAAATATAATTTTCACGACCCAGTTCTTTACCAGCCATTTGCGAATAAAAAACGCGATCGAAAATTACTTGGTTAACAGTATATATATAGCTCTTTTCTATTGATACTATACAAATATAGTAAATAATATTATTAATTATTTAATTTCTGTAACCATACAAAATGAATACTGTATTCATACAAACTTAAATAAATGTAGGTGTATGTTTAACTTTACAGGCATGAAGTTGCTGTAAAATTCTGGTTTAATGATAGATGCTTTTTATTAAACAATGCAAGGGCAGTTTATCCTTTGGAGTGACATTCCATTACAAATACGTAAATATTGTAATCAAGATTTTTTAAAGTTTATTGTTAATAACTTAAAAATATACACACATTTTTCTATAAAATATATTGATTTTTTGCTTCGATGATGTCAAAAGTAGCCTTTTTTATGCTATATGAAGTTAATGGGAATCTGTACAACAGCGCACTCTTGAGTTGGAGGGCAGACCAGACACAAAAATCTTAACCTTTGTGTATCTTCAGACGTATGGACATTTTTGTAGCTATTTTTGTGTTTAGATAGAATTATCTTTTTACGACTTTTCAATAAAAAGCCCATTATTCAAAGTAGGTTTTGGGGTCAGCAATGTAGTAAAATCTAACAGAGTTATGCATTTGTATTTATTTATTTTTCCGGAGTGATAACGATTTTCTTTGAAAATGCACTAACCGACTCTAAAATTTGAGAGAAAAGACTAGTATTTAACGATTTTTTCCATTTTGTGCCTACATTTCGATATACATAAATTAATTAAGTCTCAGATATTAAGGTATTTAAGTACTCTTTGAGATATGACATTCATAAAAAAGCTTTATGCAAACAGAGCGGTTCATGTTGTTTCCTTCTCTCGTCGTCTCTTTTTTTCTTTTTTGTTATTTCGCACTGGCTTCGCCTGTGACACCTTGCACTAGAAAACTAGGGTGCCAAATGCATTATTTAAAAGTGTTAGAGGAATAATATAGGCCTCCTGTTCCTCTTATAAGCTGTACTCGGGACCCAGCGGTGATCTGGTCTAGAGCCATTATTGATTCTCAAAACAGGGAGAAAACGGGAACAAACTGACAACTTTCTAGAGATGTCATGAGAAGAATGGATTGTTCAGGCCTCGCTGGGTACGGGGTTTTCTGTTATTGAGGGTGGTGGAGAATAGATGTCAAGTCTTTGACACGGGACGGAAAGCTAGGGCAACTAGCTTCGCCAATTGACCACTAGAGGGCAGTGGGTGCAGAGAGTGCTTGGGGCACGTTCCCTCGGACGAAGCGGCGCGCTTACTAAATAAACCCTATTTCCCCTTTGAGGGGAATCTTGTATACATTAGCTTACAATTCCGCGTGTAAAGAGGTACAAATTATGTGTACTGACTTTTCAACGAGGGATTAACTGCTTCGTTGAAATTCATTTACCTATTTCCTTGGGAAGTTCATTACATGATCCGTAGTCGAGACATCAGAAAACATCCACAAAACTGGTTTCATGTATGATTCCAATTCCAGTTCATCTCAAACTTTGGTATTGTTAACAATATGATGTTTGGTTTCAAACATAACTTCTGAATTACAGAGGGACACATTTTTATTTTTATTGGGTTTTTTTTCTTGGGGTGTGTGAAAGTTACAATAAAAAAAAATCCCCAAAGAAATCCCATTTTCTAAATGAAGAGGATGATGCCAAATTTGTCATAAAAATAACCCTTATTTATACACATTAGTTATACACAATGCAATCTTTATGGAACAAATAGACCAATATCCACTCTCTGTTGCAATTTCTTGAGTATCATGCGTAAACATAAAATAACAATTCTCAAATTTTGTCGTAAAATAGTCCATTTCAAATTTCAAAAAACCAGAATTCAGACGTCAAAGGTGGTTTTTCGAGTGCCCCTAATTAATACGACTTTGCTATGACGTCAAAGAGTGCGTGTGTACACACATATACAGAAGACGTTGGTGTGCGCATGTATATGCACTTTAGCATCTTAATACTGTTCATTCGTAAATTTACTAAGTAAGAGTGGGTGTAAACTCGAAGTACACAACCTAACATAATCAAAATAAATAACATGATGGCACTTCAGAACAATATGCGGTGAAAGTTAAGTTATTATAACGTCAGAAAACAAAATAAACGACAACAACAACGGAGACCAGGAAGATGATTCATCTCATAGTTTTAGAACTCATGCAATGCAGCATCGTATGTATAAGATACGTACAATTAGTACTAGTTTCAATATTTCTTTCTTCACCCTGTATTGCATTTGTCACCTAAATCATGTTTAAGTACCGCTAGAAATACTAGATATTGCACACTGAGCGTAATTATAAACCCTTACAAAATCAAGTGTTTGTTGCTTAAGCATTCTTCAGCGATGCATTTTGTTTATTGGTTAAAACAGTAGTCCTTACAAAAACGGATGAACCACTAATTATTCTGTATTTATGCCAAAGACATCAATGCTTCTAAAACAAACTACTCATCTAATGATGCACTTGACTTGAAGCATCGGAAGATAAAGCAGTTCATTGGACGAATTTGAAACGCAATGTATTATAAAAAGGAAAACTCTTCAAAGAGCGAGAGACAGACCCTGATATACTATAGCATGATATTTATAGGCAAAAAGATGTGCACCTGAGTATTTTTATTGTTTGTTCAAGTTCAAGAAGAAGAGTAAAGTCGGAGAGATCATTCCGGCGGCTATGTGAAGTTTGACATATTCTTGCCAAAGATCAGTCAACCTCACAATCTGTGAAGATACAACCTGGCTAGGATGAAAAGAATTCGCCTCCGTCACATTCTGGTTCAACAAAGTACAGTTTATAGTAAGACGACCATCAAGGCGGTATGCCCAAGGCCAAATCGAGTGCAAGTTCTGCCTAATCGATAGACAGGCATCCATTAATACATGTAGATCGCGTTATTTCTCGTTCATCGTTGGTGGCATATTCAGTGCTGAATAGATTTCTAGAGATTTTCTGAATTGCTGAATTGAACTTTTCTTTTTTGAACATTCTAACTATTATAAAACTTTTAACGTGTATCTGAATTACAGAGTATTTACGTGGCTCTCAATCAACGAGTCCCTCAAAACGTTACTACATTTACCAGCTATATATCTTTATAAAATGCCATGCCAGAGAGACTTTCAACGATGCATGTCATATTCAACTCCTGCCAAAGAAGTATGTGACGGTATGCGGCGGCTGAACTGGTATGCAGCCAGCGAGAGGTTCCCCCGATGGATAGCTTCTAAATCATGGTCACTTGTACTGTAAGTTGACTTCCAAGAGGAGACGGTAATTGCTATCCTTTAAGTTCCATAACAATACGACATGTTTTCGAGCGATCTATATAAAGAAATAGAGATATAACGCATTGTGCCAGATGATACAACAATAGAAATTTACGAAGTTGTGCCTTTGTATATTCATCTTAGATTCCAGAGGGGGTCTTATAGGTTGGGTCGGGTACTTTCGAGATGATTACATGGTACGGGATTTGGGGTTGAGAAGTTTTCTTAGTACATTATCGGCTTTTGAGATGTATGTTGATCTACAATTGACTTTTCGTCTTGAGCATTTTCCTTTATCGAATATTGCCTTTTGCAAAACAGTTGCACTATGCAAGCCTATAAAAGGGACCACGCCCCTTTCGTTATCACCATGCGACTTTGCCAGGACTGAAGCGATTACACAATCGTTGACTTTCAACATCAAAGTTCTTGTGACTATGTGTTTTAACTCCTTATACTTTTGTCATAACAATATAAAATTACATCTTCGACAGTCAATATTTGCATTGCGTTAAATATTGAGTTGACATTGTCGTTTGTTAGACAAGCAAATATGTCTTTTGAATGCAATGTCTGAGACATAAAGGTTTACTTTTGCGTGCTACATGTCACACCAAATGAACTTTTAAAGGCAAGTATGAGTTCTCTAAACTTATCTAAGCAAATGTTTTCTTCCTTTACTATTTCGTTGTTGCATAATATATTGGATATCCGAAACGTTGTGGTAAACATTATTTTAAATCTCAAGAAGTGATATTTGAATTTTGCTAAAACACAGACTTTAATGTTTAAAATGCTTATATTAAATCAGAAATTTGCAACGGTTTCAGAATTCCAGTCATTTTGTCGTTCATTGTAGGTGGGCAGGAAACATTGGGAATTAACACATTCTGCAGCACTTTTCCGGCTTAACTTGATATACGGCCTCTGTAAAACAGTAATAGTTTTAATGTCTGTAGGTTTGCTCAGACAAATGTTAGCACTACTGTTGGCCCTCTATGGTGGTCCATTCTGTCTCTTCACACTGTCACGCTGCCAGCAAGTCAAACAAGGGGGTCAACCCTAATTTATCAATGAAAGTTGCAAGATGAGAGTTCATGAAGTGTTATGTCGTAAGCCTGAATTTGACTGATGCTTGGTGCACGTTCAAAGCGTAATAAGAAAATTTGATGATCACCCAAAGCTAAAGCAATTCTCAACAAGTAAAACAATTTGTATGCATGGGGCATGTATCTATCCCTTTTTAGTTTGTTTACATATTTTTTACGCAATGCATTATTTACTGATGAGAGTAACGTAAACACATTTGATACAAACCATTTCGTCATTGAAATTTCACCCAAATCAACATCATCTATATACATTCCTTGTTATTTGTAAGCACAAATTATTTTGTCATTGAAATTTTACCGTAATCAACATCATCTTTATATTTCCTTGTTATTCGTAAACATAATCTTTTAAAGTTTACTTCTGCGATTTAGTCAACATAGAATATACAGGATAGCAAGAACGATTGTACGTTTATATATTCCCGACAACTGCTAGTATTTTATTTTTGTTATTCAGAATATCGGAAAACAAATAAGCGTTTTATCTGCATTTCCCGCTTTCTCACCAAAGAAGCATTTCATTGCATAAGTTTACACTTACGATAAATTCAGATATTTAGGAAAATTATTAAATTGATTTTTAAAAAACACAACAATAATTTATTAACCTCCTTTAATGGTACTGCGGTGCAACTGTATATTCTTCCTGTAACATCCCAACACCTCTCTCTCTCTCTCTCTCTCTCTCTCTCTCTCTCTCTCTCTCTCTCTCTCTCTCTCTCTCTCTCTCTCTGAGATAAGAATTTGTGGCCCGCTAAAACAGTTTGTGAATTTCTCTTTGCATAAATAATCAGAAAAGTCATTAACCAAGGTCTTAAAATCACAATCATGAAAAAAGGATTACAATGTTAAAATTCCAGGAAATGTTCTAACAGTATTGCAAGGAGGTCTTTGTAGGTTTATAGCCTCATGACCACAATAGAGATTATAATATTAATGTCAAGCGTTTTGAATAATTTTTTAAATGTTAATGATATCAGATGATAATATTGCCGATTCTAGGCCTACATATTACCTTCTTCGTGCAAAAATTAAAGTGCAAGTATGCCGAAACCTAATAATGGTAATATTATAAGATTGATACCAGATTTTACAAAATTCAAATTGACCACACGATATAAATTTTGATTAATTTCTTCATATTTGTTAAACTAATTCACAGAATTTAGTTTTGTCATGGTGAGATAATAAAACTTGGCGTAATTCAAGAAATCAGAGGCGCCAAAATTTCACTACATGACACTGCTGCTCGTTCGTTTAATCATTTTAAAATCTAAAAATAATCATCGATAGAAAAAAAAATGCACTTCTCACGGTCACAAAAGTGTCAAAAACACGGCGTACACACATCAAATCGAATTTCAACCCAAAGAAAAATAAATGAATTTCTTAACAATGGTTTCCATCACATAGGTATCAAGTAAACCACGAGAAAAGACCGGGTAAAATATCATTTCAATGACAATGACATAGGGGGCATCGCACGGCATACATAGGTCTTTATTGCTTCCCGGATTGCCTCAGCTTCCCGGGAGATGGTGTATAAATTACGCTAGGGGTTTCTTGATTAGATGATAAAAATAAAGAATCTTTTGATATTAATGTACCGGGAAATTATATGTGAAACTTTGAATTTCAGCAGACAAAAAAAATGAATTTTTACGCTTGCAATAAACTTGATGAACAATACATGAAAACTAACAGTTGGCTCTGTTCCTTTTTGCTGATGACAAACAGGTAGTATTTAAACGTTAATATTTTATGATTAAATCTTATATCAGTTTATTCAATGGTAAATTTCAAACTCACGATTTATGACTTATTATTTGTATTTTTTTGGTTCGATTTATAAAACGGATCAAATATATCACAGACTTATCATGATAATAAAAACGGTACGAAGAACTGAAATAGCTGAACATTGTCATGTCAAATGGTATCAATGTCAAACGGCATCACTTTTGACGTTTTTCCTCTCATGGCCCTTTTTAATGAAGAAATTAACATGTGACAATGTCAACTCATTAAAAGTTTTATCTTTTTCCAAAAAATTGATTTCTGGAAATAAACTGTTCAGCGAAAATAATGTTACTTATGTGAATATATCATCAACGGTATTTGAAATCGATATATAATACTTATCCGAAAATCGATTTTTACATACCACAAGTAAACTCATTAATCGTTAACTTTTGATTAAAGTGCATTGAGACCAATTTGAAAATTTTATATGCTGGTAAAATTAATCAAAGACAAATTACATTTTTTCTACGTAAGAAGCCACTGCAAGGATTATTCTCGGGGCGACATAAAAATAAATATTAAGTCATTGAATAAATCAATATTATTTCTTTCACTTCGTGTTAAGAAATCGGATTTGCAAAAGGTACATGTATTCATTGTAGAATATTTCAGTTAGTTACCTCTTAATTTTGCAAATGTAGCCATATTCATATTTTTTTTACATTGTGTTGACTTCAATATTGCACGTCTTTTTCAATTTACATTCATTTCAGCTCTTTTTTACTTTTGTACTTTTTTTTTATATTGAACACTTTTGGTTTTTCAACATCTACAGAAGATAAATCAAACTCTGAAAGTAGACTGCACGATTCGATTGAGCTAGAGTGCAAGGGATTAGCCATGAATCAGACATAGTTAAAATCAAAGTAATTGAACAAAACTTTTGTATACCCGGTTTATTAAATAAAACACCCAGCTGTTTAATAATACCATTGGCAAACCGTTCAATTGACTCATCTTATAAATAATGTGCAACCCCTACACGTTATAAGGAGACGGTGAATTTGTGGTTGTCGTTTTTTGCAAAACAACTTTTAAAACCTTTTTACTCTGCAGGAGAACTTTTGACAACTTTCCCCCCTCTTCTTTGACATTTATACCATAGAAAATATCAAAATGCTGAAATGTTATATCCCACAATCTTAGTTTAATGAGAGAAAAATGGGGGTCAGGACAGAGGGTTTGTACTGGATGACACAGGGCGGTTATGCAATGGTCAACCAGAGGACTGAACAATAACTCTACTGGAGGCAACGGCCCTTTGTGCTCTCAAAAACATTAACTGACTTGGGGGTTTTCGTGAAAAAGAAAGAAAATAAATAATTATCTTGATTTCATTGTGAGGCAAAAAGGCAGGTGAATGTAAATTGTCTCCTCTTTGTCAATTTTTTTGTCCACTTCATAATATGCATTGTACCTCCTGACCTGGCGTAGACAGAAATACGACGAGGTATAATTTGTTAAACCAATTAGCTTTATACGGGAATAGTTAGAGCTGGAGACAAACTTATTTCTTCTTGTGGATTAGATACACCACCACCCCCTAAAGTGTTTTTAATTTCTGTTTTGCACGACACAAAACATCGAAGATACACTGTCATTTTAATTTCGTCTTGTTGATAATTCTCTCTCTCTCTCTCTCTCTCTCTCTCTCTCTCTCTCTCTCTCTCTCTCCTTGGTGTTTTTTGGATGGCGGATTTCCAGCAACAAATTTCTGTTATTCAAATGTTTTGAATATTTCTCTAAATTTGATATCTAGCTATCGCGTCTTGCTAAATAAAAAGTAGTATTAGTTTGGTGCGGCACAGTTTCACTGGGTATCGATTTACAGTATGTTGCACTTTTCACAGGTCCAATCGAGGTTGCTGGCCTTCAAAGAGTTCTAGATATTTAGAATGTAAGTAAACCTAATATCTAAGTAGACAACTAAAAACGGATCACTTTACCATGCAAGGTTCAAAGATTAAAAAAAAAACAAGGCATAAGATTTTTCCAAAATAAACATTGCAGAACATCTACTCTCGCGTGCCTTCACTGTATGTTTTCTATAAGTTCGAGAAACTTTCAAATTTTCATGAATTTTTAGCAACGATAGACGATTAAAAGACAATGAATATAGCCGCTATAAACAATATTTGAGCATCGTCTTTAAGATAGATAATGTTTATTTCCATGGTGTTTAAGAGTGAGCGATTACTATCTCGGTCATTTATCAGTCAATATATATATTAAACCACGCAAATACCTCATTACTACACTGATTTATGAAAATAGAAATATCTCTTCATACGCGTTAAGACAATGAATGTGAATAGTATTAATGCTATTAAAAGCATGACGCTGTGTAGATGAGAGGTGTTCGATTAAATTCAACACTAGACGTGATATTTCTGATAATCCTACAGAAGTGTCTTGAAGAGCGTTAAGACCGACCTATTTCTAGCCTCTATTAAGGCGCTGTAGGCACACTAACAGTTCTTAACATTAATCATAATTGTTTCTGGCTTCTTAATTTATTTTCACATTACAACAATGCAGAGTTTAATGAAGATTGTCTAGCCGTAGTATATGGTTATTTATTAGAATAATCAAAGCAATTCAAAATCTAGCTACATTAAGGCGCAATTCGTGGATGATTATAGGTTTCTATCAGTTCTCATTATTGGTTTTGATCGATTGCTGTGTTATTTTTATTCAGATTATCATTGAGTGCTTAAAGTGCAATTTTGCTGGTATTTTTATAATGCTGACCCAGTTACTTCAAGCTGGAGAACCAGTTTAGAAACCGGAGTAAAAATTAGCGTTACATATGTGCTATGTTTGCCAGGCGCAATATCTTTCAAATTTTAGCTGTAAGCTACTGCTTCTTTATAATTCAAATTGTTATTGAAAATATATATATATATATATATATATATATATATATATATATATATATATATATATATATATATATATATATATATATATATATATATATATATATATATATATATATATATATATATATATATAAAATAGGATTTTTCCAAAATGACACATTTCCTAACGTAAGTAAATGTTGCCGATGGTATACGGTATGTTGCCGCAATGAAAATAAATCGTCACAACATTTATATACCGAGTCAAATATGCAACGAAGAAAAGTACACGTAGGGTTTTCTGTCGACGGCAGCCTTGTTATTGACAGTAATTAAGTAAAAGATGCCTAAAAATACAGAAACTGGATAATAAAATACTATTGAATGATATGAATTTTAAATTTCCATTTGTTCAGTTAGGGCCGATTTAATAGGCATAATTTGAGAGGTACGAGCAAATATATTGCTTTTTAATTGTGTAATGGAAGAAATTCTGAAACCAGAATATTACAAAAAATTATCATATTTATCAATCCTGAAACCGGATATCGCGACAAACAACTCACGAGAGAAAAGGTTCCGCACTATTTAGATTCTTCAGTAATTGTCAATGGAAATAATTGCTGTTAAGTTTGGCGTCTTGAATGGTTAAAGAACATTTATAAGGATTTTTTTCTCATGTAAAATCACTTTTGCTCGTTCCAGATGAGTAGGCTGACCTGGTACTCTGACGTGACGGAATAATACAATCGTTGTTCGAGGTGCCAACCTGCTTCAAAACTGCGTCACGCCAGAAATTTCATTCAACTGTTTTCTTAGTTGGGTTCAACAATATGACCTAATGTATTCACTAGGAGTGACCACTCGCACCCTGTCTTATGAAATTCTCCGCGCCCATGGCACTTATCCCAGATGTTAAGAAAGAAAGGGTCACTGTTTTGCGACCTTTCAAAAGTACCAGCTGTTTTTTGTTTTTATCGGTATTAAATCAGTTTGCTTTCCGCTGACTCTCGTACAAAAACTTGGCCTACCGAGCAAACAACTAATTATGCAAGCTTCTTATGTCGTGAAAATTAAATCTATTTTTTCTAATAAAGAGATTAATTGTATACTAATAATAGCAACTCGAATTTCATTAACGTTGTTGAGCATTGACATTTAAGTTAATAAATAGGGTACCTGTACACTTTGCTTTGTCATGCTCACAGGTATTTGAATGAACATATCTGACAGTGCAAGGTATATCTGAACAAAACAGTTGGCACATTTCATTGACTATATCATGAGGTATTCTAGACACTCAGTGCCCTTCAAGGTCAACTATCTACCATAGGTATATCATTTAAACAGTTTAACATTTAGATTGGCGCTATTTAGGAGGCTCCATAAACAAACATTGGGGTATCATCTTCTTCTATTTCAATAGGAAGGATCAGAAAAGGGGTCACATTCGTATACCTGTCCATTGTATATAATTACAGAAACAATTTGCATTCCTTTCTATGAGGTCTAGTTAAACCAAAACACAATTGTGTTTCTTTTTATTTAAACCGGTACATTCCTGAATAATATTAGAATCAATCTCTCTCTCTCTCTCTCTCTCTCTCTCTCTCTCTCTCTCTCTCTCTCTCTCTCTCTCTCCTTCTCTCTCTCTCTCATCAACTTCCCTACCAAAACCAATGCAAGTATCAGTACAGAGCACAGCGTGAAGATTCGTGAGGCAGAAAAAACGATCGAAGTTCCATTTTCTTCCTTTTTTTAAATAGGATGCCCTATTATTCTCCATTGACCTCCTTTTAAAACCATCGGTCTGTCACGAAATATCAACAAAGATGCACCGAAGCGCCCATCAATATTTGAACATCGTTATGTAATTTGCGCATGCAATCGTCGAATGCGATGATTACCAGCAGAACCGGTCTACCTAATTGCTCCGGATACCCACAATACAAGACTAGATGTAAACGACGGTGTCATGTCAAAGTTTAAGTGCAATTACTTATGCTCCTTAATAATAAAAATGTGTCAGCATTACCGAAAAAGCGTAACCTTAGCATTCTCACTCAAGGTTAATGTGTTGTGGAGAACATTAGCATAGTTATACAGTGTACTAATTCTGAGGGCTCAACCTTGCGCATGCTGGTCCAAGTGTGTGGGTAACGGCAGACTCCATGTGTCTTGCTATGTTGAGTGTTTTGTGTCTAATCTGGTTATACCAAATGAAAGAAAAATCATCTATAATTCTATCTGCATTTCAGATACAAGACAACACGCTATATCTGTTTAAATTTACTAGAACAGTACAATATGTATATGTTTTTTATATACAATGTACATATAGAACTGCGAACTGCGTTCTAAAAACCGATTGCCTACATATAGTTGATACACGTACTATTTTCTCTACTTCAAATATACACAGTTTAGTTAAGTACTTCACAACCTGGACTTGCAATTGATGTACATGTACATGCAATGCTTTCGCACTTGGATCTATTTAATAAGCATTCATTAAAGAAACCAGTGCTATTTTTAGCTCGTGTTATATACAATTATGACAAAGCTATTTCTCTCATTTATTCATGAAATTGTGAAGCAATCTGAAGTGAATTTGCACCGGGAAATCTGTGAGCAATAATTTCCCTCCTCGTAAAGCTGTCACGCACAGAGTGATTTCGTCCTTGGCTATGAATGAAGATAAAAGCCTCTTGTAAATTCGTCACCTCTGTCGTTGATGATACCTAAACGACGAGCGGGACCATTCATTTTTTATATAAATGCACTTCCTTTGTTTTATATAAATTGATCAGTGCATGTTCCAGTAGAAATTTCCGTCCTATTCGTCACAGTATTGTGGAAAATCTTTTCGACCTATACAAGTATCTCATTTTTTTTTCGGAGGAGGAGGGGGGCACGATATCACTGTTAACTGTAACCATTCTCCTTCATAAAGAGTCTCTGAAATGTTTTAATGCTTTATTTCCACCCCCAAAAATATATTATCTTTTAAATAAAGAACTATTACTTGCGATAAAGCGAAGGTTTGAATACTTGAGTCTCGGTATGTCTGTATTCAATAAACACTGTATATCTTTGCCTGTTTGTAAAAGCAAAGATATAATGTTTTTTAAGTTATTCATATACTTCATTAAAATCAGTGAAGCCCATATCATTTTTTTTTATTTTGACTGCTAATATATTTCTTTAAGAATATTAACAATTGAATTTACGCATCGTTCTAGCACAACCCAAGTAAGAACAAGAACATCGGTTGGCCTTTTCATTAAACATCGGTGGAGACTAAAGAAATTGTAGCACATGGCAATCGACAATTTTATTGCATTTTCAAAGTGCATGCTAACGTTAGAAATATGAATCTGATTTGGAGTAAATATTTTAAACTAGTTTGTGATTAACCAGAATTTAGTACAGATGCACCAAGACTGGGATATTTTTCAATGGTTTAACATTTATGCATTGCCAAAACTCCATCGATGTTGAAACCTGATAATTTCAGTACATCTGTACTAGGCTTGCTAGCTGTCTACAGATAATATACCCAGCTCAAATGTTACGACTCCTCACATTGCTTATTTTTGTCAAAATGTCATGTTCAAATATGATTTTAGATAACCGGAATTTGTACAAAAATATCTAAAAATGATCAGTAACTTATTTTTTTGCAAAGAACTTAAGTTACGATGCGTTGAACACCGTGTATGCTATATGTATGCAAGTTACGCTTGACTATCAATTCCAATTTCAAATTTCACTGCTTTGTTGAAATTATTACCCAAAATAGATTTGCTCTGAAAATTTGAGCAAACTTCATTATCACTTAACAGAACATGTCGTCGTATAAATGTATCGATAGAGATAAACCACATCAATCTTACCGAGCCTTTTTGAGAAGATTTAGCGAGAATCGATCGATCAATCGATCAATGTTTAACAGGCTTTGTGATATACTCCCAAGGTGAGTGTTTTTATTTTCACTAAAGCTGATCACATTTATTCACCTTTACTAGCCATTTATAGAAGGACAAACTTTTGATGTTTGACAGCTTGGAAAAACATCACTATTAAAATCATATTAACATTTAGTTTTCTTATTTCACAATATTATTTGCGGGAGATGTGATATTTTATGCACAATGAACTTGAACCGTGATACCAAGTACATATCCTGTTCAGAGATATGACTGAACTTACGAACTCTGCTGCTTTTGTATCTTTTTCGCGAATAGATAAATAAATATGCTTGTCATGATTCCACTAAATATCGCAAGTGTTTTTATACCATGAATAGAACCCAGTTTTATCCATATTTATCGCCATATGTGAAGATCGTCGATTTCATTCTGGAATATTTTATAGCATGTTTTGAGCAAGCAACAAAATTGACTACGTTATGAATAACATTTTATATATTTTATATTTTTTGGCAATTTCATTTTGGTTCTTTTTCGCTTGTTTTGAGCACATAAAGTTGTACATATTGAGGAAACTGTAATATGTTCTCACTTTTGTGAGAAGGGACACTATATTTTTTCATATTTTTTTTGGCGAATGAAATTATTTGCCGAAACGGTCGCTACTCCCTATCCAAGGAATCTCAACTACTCTTCTATCATATGTAGCAAAATAAGCAGTCATAATATTCACCAAAAAAGGTAAAATACTGAATACATTTCAGGTTTCTAGACCTTACTCATTTCAGAGACAGAGTTTTTCCTTTTTATTCCCCAAAACATGTCTGTCAAAATGGGAACGACACACATAATGCGTGTTATATACACAACCAGATCACGGACAGTTACTGACCTCGGTAACCACAGATCAGAAGTTGGTAATTCTCTAATACTGTATACATCTATATTATGTCTGTCAAATGTCCCAATAATTCGTAACCCGAAAATCAAGTAAACATTTCACGAACCACATGTACATGTGCATTAAATGTTCGTATTTGATACAAATGCATGCACGCATGTATCTCTTTTGTCATTTGCCAATCTTGGAGGATTTGGCAATAAGATAAATTTGTTCGTTTTAAAATGCACTGCAGTTGCGCCTGACCAAGAAAGCGTTCAAGGCCAAGTTTGATGTTAGTTAAAGAAGAACAATTACAGGTAGATGCAATGCATAGCAGGCACGTAGTATCGTTTTTGAAAGTGGGGGGCCAGACTCATCCAAAAAATCCTTATTTTCATACCAATTTTTTACATACTCCAAAAAGTGGGGGGCCAACTCCATGTTAATTCCATTTTTTATATGTAAATTTAAAAAAAATAGTTGCTGCGGAAAAAAGTGGGGGGGGGGGGACAGCCCCCCCCCCCCCTCCCCCGATGCTATGTGCCTGCATAGTCACTATTTGCTTACTTCGTCAGTAACCAACATCTGTTGGAAACATCAAGGAAACATTGGACTGTTCGTTAAGATCTGTTCCCCGTCCCGTGAAATCCTTTGTTTTCAACTTTGCTAAAACTACACACTAGATCAAACTCGAAATAATCCAATCCAATTTAATAATATTGACTAAACAAACAGAATTCCCCAAAATATTTAAAATGACTTATTGGTTTAAATGACAATTGGTTTAATTGGTTAAATTTCTATTTTCCCTAGATTAAATCGATTATTAAAAATAAACAGCTATGTTTTCCAAGGGTTTTTTTTAATAATTTTAAATTAAAAATATTTAACCTTTTGAGGTTTTATGATTGGGGTTTTTTGTTTGTTTTTCTATATTTTGTTTTGTTTTTATTTAATTCAATTTATTCATTCTTAGGGCAGGGGTATTATTTGTTTTGATCGCACTGTCGCACTCAAATTTCTTAACTTATTTTTTGTAATTTTGACTTGCAGAAAACGTTTGAAATTAAGTAATATTAATTTATCCATATGTAGAAATCAAAACAATCTCCTTACAAAAAACTCTCATCAATACACTAGTCATTAAAGTATATCTAAAATCAGAGAACCTGTTAACAACTGTACCCTTTGTGAAATGAAATACAGGGTCTTTGTGGACAAATTCTCAACAGAGTAAATAGTTTAACATTAGAATATGACGAAATAAAAGAGGCACTAGAATTTACGACATGTCATTTCAAACAAATATAGCAGAGAGGGTGAAGAGGAGTCATACCTAATCGGTCTCTTGAAACCTGGTTTCTTGGAGATGGAGTGGAAACCTGCACTCAATGCTGTCCCATACGTGGCTATACCGTTCGTTTCTATGTACTTATTGGCTATTTTTATATCGAACATATCTATTCTGTTCTACATTTCTAAATCAGTAGTTCGTTTTTTTATTCTCTAATACCATAATTTCTTTACATATGTAAAAGAAAGTAAATATATATATATATATATATATATATATATATATATATATATATATATATATATATATATATATATATATATATATATATATATAAAGTTGCCATTTTAGAAACAAAAGGAGCATAATTACACCTTTATATCACGTGTAATACTTTAAAAAAAGGAAAGAAGGGTTACAAAAAATTCTTCCAAGAAGACTTCTTTTATTTTCTATTACCGATTTTTTTAACAAAAAATGCATGCTGTACTCTTTGTGTTTTAAACTGTGTTAATACCTTTTGTTGTCTGGCGACTTGGTAATACATAATAGCCTTGACTTATATCCCCAAAACCTCAAGACATTAACATTGCCGAGAGGAAGGATTTAACTGTCAGTTATCTGAAAGAATTAAGTATTCTGCCTTTTCACCAACATGTATATTTGTGATGAAACACACTTACAAGAAAATCGTGTTGTATTAACTCTTAGAGCCCTTATAAAACTCCTCCTCATCCAATCGCATCAGGAAACCGCAAAGTGTGGGCAAAGTGTGGTAAAAGCACTTAGACACAGATTGCGGTACAGTGCCAAGAAGTGTATCTTTTACATTCGTTAAGCTAGAGTTAACATAACTTATATCATATAAACAGGTTTACTGGTGATAATCGTCTGAATAAATTAATTCGTATTTCAAATCAACACAAATGCAAAAATTATATTTTTTTTAAATATATCGTCAAATATATTGTACTACCGGAATTTTGTTCAGGTTTGTCCAATATAACAAAGTAATTGCGGTAATCTCCCAGCAAAACATATCAATAAGAGGCGATTTAATTAATTAGGTTAAGGATGAATTCAACTGTTAAAATTTGATTACATTTTATTCAATAGAACTTCAGCATGTAATACAAAATTAAAATCAAAAGGTCTGATTTATATTCATTGACAAAATATTGTTTCAACACGCAAATCTTGAGAAAATATAAGTTCTTTTTATCAATGTGTTATGAACTGCTAGATAACTGGATATCCATTTCATGGACAATAATATTGAATAAGATCTGGAGGATTGAAATTTCAAAGTTTATTTTACCCACGTTCAGATAGAATACCGAAAACCTCGGCCCTAAAACAATAATATAAATCTGTATTTATCAAATTAAACATATAGTTATTTTCCCCCACTAACCGTCTTGGGGGCAGAGCAAATAGGTTCTATATCAACGGAAGAAAGTCTGAAGCACTGCTATCTTGATTATGTGTTTAATTTTATTGCATATATAACTTGAATAAACGCGAACGGTTCGCCCATTGTTGAGTGATTACGCAGTGCATTTTAATCCGAACCATAGTCTTGGAAGTTATGTTTATTTATTAATTAAATACTATTATGATACTCTAATCGTCTTCAGTTAGTAGGAGATTTAACGAGGTAAGGTCTTTTAGAATTCAGAGCTGTTGACATAAGTTGGTAATCTGGACTTACTTATGAGACCGGGTACACAGTCAACATTTACACAATTTCGCTGTAAGAGAATTTGGACCAAGTTTGTATTTTGCTTGTTCTGATCCCAGTTGACTGGGTGCATTAGGCACTCCATATCCCACTACACTTTAAGATCTGTTAACACCTGAACTTCGTTTTGATTGACTTTCAGTTCTAAGTGCGATTGCTTACCCTTGCACTGGCTGGGTTTACGCGGATTATCCTCTCCTATCTAAATCTGTGGGATATTATTCTTCTCTTTTTCATTTCGGAAAGTTCATAAAATACATTTTAATCTTTATTAAACACCACTTGAATTTTATTACCGTAACACACCCTGATATATTGTTCAACACTTTATGATATCGACTTTGTGTGTACTTTTGTTAATTCTGTGGATTGGTAATTATTTTATAATTCATAATGATATTATATATATGCAAAATATGTATATCTAGATCTAATATAAAAATTTAACAGTGAATGCAAACATTTATATGCAAGTTTGATTTGTAAAAATAATATTATGGGATATTCAAATTCAACATTTCCATACATTAAGGAAAGAAAAGTATATTTTAAAATATAGAATTGCAATTTTGTATTGCAGCTGCATGCTTTATTTATTTGCAGAATTACCACTGCAGTTTTATTGACTTGCACTGAAAACTTCTTACGTTTGTAAAAACAAATGCTTTTTTCTTTACTTTAAACGCAATTTTTTTCTTATATATATGTTGGGCGTTTCCGGAAGTTCAAAAGACTTTTCTCGAAAACGTAATTGATTAGGTGGAATTTCTTTGATTACATTTTTAATGTTACAAATGTTTACTGGCACCAACTAAAACTAAAATTCATAAATTAAGTAAATATGACAGGTAGATGAATGATTTTATAAAATTTCGTTTTGATGTAAGTGCTATTAGTTACTGGTATATCTAAGGAAAATGGAACACTTTTACAGAAGAGCGCGGAAGTACCATACAGAGACGTTTCTTTGGAATGATTATAATGTAAAAGTATCGTTTCGGGGCCCTTTATAAATTTTTCAAACCATTTGTGCATGAAATCATGTATGAAATCGTTAATAGAAAATTGGTTTCTAGAAGAAGGGAAATGTTCGCGCTATTTTCTAATTAATGTATGAACATATCATTTTTTTAACATAGATATACATATTTTTTAAAAATTTTATTCAGCATTTACTAGAATTTCAAAACAAATTTTAAAAATAAAATGAAGTTTTTTAAAAATATTTAAAACAATTAAACTTTAATTCAACTTTAGTTAAACTCAAAAGTTTCAGAACCACGGTGCGACTGATAAACGTTTTTGACCAGGTTATACAAAAACAAAGCAAGTTATTATCGTTTAACAATTGTGGATGCACTCTAGCAGAAAATTCCAAATAGCGGTCGATTCTGAATAAGTTCATAAAATGCCTAACTGTAATTGTTGGAAACAGGGTAACCAAATTCAGAGAGTGGAAAGGGTATATGATCTTTGAATGCGAAATCAATATGTCTGCCCAAAATTTACTAATGAATACTAGTTTGTTCGAACCTTGAAAGGAAGTAGTACATTTAATCCCCCAAAATGTTCCATTTTTAACCAAAGAAGCATGTTGGGATTAAGAGGGCTGGATGGCCATGGCAAGTTCTGAGCTATATGAATCTCATTTAAAAGAAGAGCTCTATATAAATATATCGAAAAGCTTTTAAAAAGTGTCAATGGTTGAAATATTTCATTACTAAAAAAATTAGTTTATAGCTAAACAAATCATTTTTAAAATATGTTTGTTGAGCATTTAGCCTCCTGAAAAGATAAGATATACTTCCTGTATATGTACAGTGAATAGGGGAAAATATCGCATTAATTGCATCTTTTCGAAATAAAAATGTCTCAAAAAAGTAATAAACATGTAATTAGAAATAATGCAACTTAAGACAAATTTAAAGTTGTGATTAAATGGACATATGCACCATTTAATCTCCAGTAAAATTTTTAATTAATATACAAAAGAGCAACAATGGACTTACAGTAGTTTTAAGACAATGTAAAAACCCATTACAGATTTTTCATATGCACGTGATATAGAAATATTTTTTTTTTAAATATAAAATTATTTATCAGAATAATTATTCTGTTGACATGTGTATTTTCCTTCAGGCGAATTCCTAAACCATTAACGCATGCGTGTGCTTAGTGCAATATTTTAAAGCAGTATGATATGTGGGTTCTTTTTAATTAGACTTGCAAGATTGTAAAGTATTGTCTTACAAACTGGTTTTTGCAAGCCGTGTGTAGTAGGGGGAAAATGTGCTTTACAAATAACAAAGCACGTTTAATGTATTTATCTGACTTTCCAGTGCAATAAATCTATATCAATCATTAAAATAATCATTATTGTACAAGGTCTTGAGACTTATTTTGGTTTAATGTGCAAATAATTTGGCAATTTAAATTATCCCGAAAGTGCATCATTTGCATATATGAGATAACTTTAAACACCCAAACACGAATTGGGTCATTTCGGTTGTAAACCTTCATCAATCTTTAAACAGCATCCTTTTCTGCGTGATAATTACATGTCATTTGCTACACCCCACTGAATTTTAATTGATGACCTTGAAGAGAAAGATAGCCATATTCCCTTTTTTCCCTTTTGCAGTGAAAAACTAGGTCATTTGGGTACAGACTGTTCCATTATTAAATGACAATATCACGTATCTGCTCTGGTTTGACATAAGGAACAAAACTTGTGCAGTGTTTAGGTTCCTTGAACTGATCAGATGTACTTCACAAACTGTAATAAGCTGTGTCGCGTGCCACTGAACTGTTGAAGAAAACAGGCAAATCTTGAACAAAGTGTTGAAAATGTTATCACCCCCATCAATTTAAAAAAATTTGGAATGCACGAGAGAATTGCTCGACTATTTAAGAGCTGTTGATTAACCAAATTAAAATGTTTGATTTCAGGGAGCAACTTTGGGTGAACTGACGGGAACAATTAACGATAAGATGGCGCAGATATTGTCAGATTCCAATCAGTTTAATCATGGAATTCCTTAAACCCAATGCAGCCTACATCTGTCTCCTTCCCTTCAGGGGAGGCCACCCCTATCTTTAATCAGGAATATGTTTACATTCTCATCAATAGAGATATGCCATTCCTATCAAGAAGAAGAAACTTGGGCCGGTTGATAGCCTGACTATGGTTGTTGGTTATTTGATGTTTTGATTCATAAATTTCCAATGAAGGGTGTTGTTTCTTATTATGGTATACAGACAAGCAAATCTAATAGCGGTGGAAGAGTTCAGACTCAAGGGGATATACAGAGGGCAAAAAACGCAACATGAAGCGATAAAAAGAATTCACAATTACAATGTGGGATCCTTGCAGGGGAGGTTAGAATAAGTTTTATATCGAGTAGTCTATTAAATTTCAATGCAAAGCAAGGTCAGACTAGGTCCTCTGTACTACCCACAATCTATATTCGATAAGTTGCGTCGGAGGTTCAGCACGTAAGTTAGTCAGCGACTTTTAAACATCAAGAAAGACCGTGCAATCACGTCCACACAGGCACAGTCAGAAAGGGACAATACGTGGTCAGTTTGGGGGTGGACTTTGCACGATCAAGTTAGCGATTGCATGCTGCTTCGAAAGGCATCATTTTAGCCGAGGTTCCTACGTGATCTCTGAAAGATTTTCTAACCTTTCTTGTTCTTTGGTAACCCTGTTGTGTTTGAAATCAATCGACTACTCGACATAAAACTTATTCTTCCCTCCCCTGATAAAAGAATGAAAAGCAATTTGTCTAGGTGAACGTGATGGTTTTCTCTATTACTTTTCAGATAACACAGAAATTAGTGGCACTGTATTAAAGCCCTCTTGTCTTCTTGCAATCAACAAGAGCAAACACATATACTTACTTTCTGAATTAAGTATAAAGCTGAAATTAGTTCAGCAAAACAAACCATATTAGGTGTTTATGCATTTTGCAGAATCATCTGGTGTATATGAAAAGTAGTAAACTAATTGTATTCCAAAATTAAAAGCAATTAATACCAGCTGAATTTTGAGTGGTTTTTTTTTTCAAATCTTAAATATGTAAATGTTTGTTACTGGTGGTTTCAATTCAACTAGCGCATGCTCATAAGTAGCCTCAAACACTCGTATGCATCTCATTGAAACGTATAATTCAATTGGAGGTACGCAAAAGTAATGTTCAGCTACACGTAGACGCACACAATTTATGCATAACTGTAATTTAAGAAAACTGCGCCAAAGTATCAAAAGCATAAACAAGAGCTCTCGTTAACAGTGAACAGTAAATGAACCGTTGTTTGATAAAATGAGAGCTCGTTATTTTTGTCCACTAGTGTTAAATAACGTCTAAATAAAACTGATTTTTATAAGACTTGGTGGCGTACAATTAAAATTTCACAAAAAAACAAAAAAAAAAACAACATTAAACGGTGTTAAAAAGTAAAATGTTACCGTATGATGCGAAAATTTCCACTCAAGTTTAGTTGCTATCACCAGAGACATATATAACAGAGATTTGTTGTTGAAAAAAGGTACAGGACCAACCTTACTTTGAGAACTACATTTTAGTAAACTGAGATAATGATCTTAAACCAAAAGTGTATTATGTTTGTGAAAAATGTGCATAGGTTTTAGACATTTTTGGAACAAAAAATTAAAAAATAAAATCAATATAAAGAAAATATATTGGCCAGCTATAAAATATCGGCGAAATCTCGGACGATGGGTAGCCAACTGCCTCCTAAAACTCCTCTTTTAATATTGTTTATATGACATAAACTCATGAAAATATAATATTTTGAATGTTTTTGGTAATAGGTTTTAGCTGTTTATATTTCTATATAATTGTTTATTAGAAAGATATACTGATTTAAACTGGGAACACTTTACAATAGGAGCCGCGAGATTTCGCGAGATTTTAATCGGTTACCAATTTCTTTTATTTATGTCTCTGCTATCATTTATTATTTACATGCACGTGACATTTAATCATATTACATGCATCTGTATCTACACTTCAGTATAGTGAAAAAATGATAAATTCTTTTTAATCCATGTGGCAATGTAAAACAACGACTTTTCGAAACAAACTTGTTTCAGTTCTTTCAGCTATAGGAAACAGATATATTACCCGAATGGAAGTAAGATAAAAACAGGAAATTGAGAAACTTTCAAATTGCAGGACAAAACCATTTGTTATCAAAATATGTAAACCCTAGTTTCAACAAACTGCGTTCATTTCACTAAATCTCTAAGATTATACCATTTCTGAGCTGATATAACACATATTTTTAGTCCTGATCTTAGATAATGTTCAAAAGAAAAATTAATGTTGCTATTTCATTCAGAAAAAAGTCGAACCCAGTTTTGAGCGGGAAAAAAAGAAAGAACTTAATGCCGAAAATGAATCAGATAAGTTTTTAGCGTTTATATCGGATGTCTATCGGCCTATTGATTGATAAAAAAAAAAGTAGCACATGCTGTGTTTGGATAAACTGCGATATTGTATAAACAAACTTGACTTGCAAAAAAATTATTTTCCCAATCCTGTCACTTTTTTAAAAACAAAACATAAAATAATGCGCCTTGTATCAACTGGTTGACTTGTACAGGCTCAGTATGCATGCACCGAATATAAAGGGGAATGTATGCCTTTTTTACGTACATAAAGAAGTGCGTAAAACACCTAAAACAATACGAAATCTGCGTTTCTAATTCTCAAAATATCTCAACCTATTGAATATACTAATAGACAACAGCTAACAATAAGATCGATGGCATGTGGTGAAAACGAACAGTGATTCAAATCAGAAGTCCAAAGGAAAAATATAAAACCAGAATAGAGCAAACACGGGCCTCTAAAAATAAATAAGAAAGTGAGCATCCTCTGCTGACCGGTCACACCCGCCGTTTTGTCGAAGTCTGGAAAAACGGAAAAATTCATAAACAATTAGGTGATTAATTATCATCACGGTATAACAATAAGTATGAAAAACGTCAGTCAACATGTTATATCCATCACTTTTACCCAATACTCTAAAACACTGAAGATCTGTGACGACCTAGAATTTCTTGAGATCAATGTGTGCTATCTAATTTTGTTACTCAAATCAGTTTTTTTACAGGGTAATATTATTTGCTACACCATCAAAAAGTTTAAATGATGATTCAATTAACTCTCTTACTCAAGAAGTTGTTTACTCAGATTTTTTTCTGTCTTTTCCTTTGAGACGTTTTAATTGCATCGTCAGAATACATTAAAATGGTGTGTTGTAAGTGCATGGACTGCAACACTATTAGTTATTGCAAAAATATATCCCTGGACAAACAAAAACTATAAATCCATACCATCAAACATGTGGAAGGGGATTTGGCTACTCCTTAAAATATTTGAGGATTTCAGAAAAGAATATAATAAATTATATACATGTTTATCTAGGGGAAAAAACATGAAAGATGAAATCAGATTATCTATATACAGTGGGAGCTATTAGGACACGCAAAATCATAGTGATTTAGGTTTGACACCCACCTCTTGATGTCATATGTTATCATTTTTCATTCAAAAATATCTTTTGAATTAGTCATAGGCATTCATCAGATATAGAAAATTATCGGTTAAAACTGACTCCAAAGGATGAAAGGTCCATGTAAATTTTCATTGACATAAAGTTTTGTTTTCATAACCCCTGGCATTATTGGACAACGAACTTTGTAACTTTATTATTAATAAATCGGGAAGAAAAACAAAGATACAGTGATAGCAGTTCCTAAAAATAGTATGCAACATGTGATAAAAATCTTTATTAGCGAAACACGTAACACATTCAAAGTCGGTAGAATCCCTATTATCAGATTGTTGGTAGATGGTTGAGATGGTGAACTGATATCCAAATCCATAGAACCGACGGATTTTTCTGCTTATAACACGAAGATACCACAAAGATTCGGTGATCAACTAATCTTTGGGATCATTGCTTCTTCTAGTGAATAATGAAACCAATTTTTTTTCAATCGATGCAAAGTTCGCAAAACTAATCTTGACCTACTGTTGATATATTGGCGGGAAAAGCAGATCGTGTAGTTTTATATATTTATATTATTTCTTGTGTGGCTGATATGATTAATTAAAATCTTATTTCAGTTTTTAAGCTAGAGTATTTGTTTTCAAATTAAAGATAGGAAATGTTTACTTAACCGACTTAATGAGATAACAAGGGAACATTATCAAAAGCTGACTAAAGTACATTTTTATTCTATTCAGGTTATTTTGCATTATACTCTGCCTTAATTCTAGACTTTAATTACAACGCATTTCTTGAAAACAGGCCTGCTCTCTTTTATTAACTGACGAGCGAGCGAAGATTCCAGCATCTACGTGGTCTTTCTTCCAGCAGATTATCAATATGGCAGTCAAGGTTTTGTTCCATTTGTGTACATATAGGATGTGTACTATCATCATTGTCAATAGTTACATGGATTTATAAAATTAGCTATCACAAATGTCGCCATTTTTTTTGTGTCCTGCGGTAAAATTAACTGCATGTCGGTTTTGAATCAAATATCAACTTTTCTTTTCCAGACTTAAGGTACACAAAATTTCAAACATCATATACTTTTTGGTTAATTTCTAGAGCATGTGTCATAACGAAATCAATTTTTTTACCGGTAAAAATCTTATTTATGTTAAGCAGGTTGAGATTGCATTGATGAAGGATCACTAACACATGTGAGTAAAACCGATACACTATCAAACTCCATGTCTGTAAAATATGGTTTTATCAATGAAAATGACAGGTAGATTCATCGTAGTAAATATATATATTAAACCATGACACTGCTATGATAAACCATAGTCTGTAACCATTACGAATCTATGTGTGACACAGAGTGTCTGATTTGCCCCCGCGTATGTGGGTTACCGAATTTTTTTTCCCTGAAGAGGTTCAGTACAACTGATGGTCATGATAGCGGAACTAGAATTAAGTTATGTTGTAGAGTACACACTGATGAAGGTAGAGGAACAAAATTGTGTTTCATTTTAAGTAAAACATGGGTCCCATTACTGGCAGCAGCGTTTTGTTTTACTTTTTCTCTCCCTATATTAATTTTTCAAGGTTCGCATTTTTTAAAGAACATGTTTGAAATTGCACTTAAATTGATTATACAGATTGTTATTATCCATCCGCACCAAAATAAACTTATTTATGTTTGTATCCTTTTTTGGCTTTCCCGAGGTTCAGTTTTGTTTAATCAATTTAACCTTCAATGTACATGTATATGTTCTTCCCTCGAATACCGTTTTGATGTTTGCTTTAAACAAAACTGATCTTGTATTTTCGCAATGTCTTTACAATGCCATTTGGGTATGATCATTTTCAGAAAAGAAAATACTTATGTTTGTTAATGACACATTGGAAACTACAATTAGAAAAAAAAAGAAAAAAAGGAGAATTGATTGTTAACCAAACTTGCATGCAGATGTTTAATTGTGAATACAATATAAATATCCATTTGCATTTACTTTTCTTTTTTATGTTAGCTTGTTATATCTTACTCGTCCTTAAAATCACCTTGAATGAGATTTTTCAGTGTCTGGCCTTTGGATATTCTCAATCTTTCAGCACCAAACGATCTTTCGCTTTAACAGATATCAAACCTGCATTCATGCAATTTAATCTCGCTCGCTTGCAGGTGCGAGTCATCAGCTATGTCTCTATAGTACAGAATTGATACTTGTAATTTCACTCCCTGATTTGCACTTCACTGTAATGCAAGAAAAGGATAAGATTTTCCCCTCGTATCAGAAGAAATGCACTCAGTATAACCCCTTGTCCGGAAACTTGGAATCGTTCAGGTTTCCTTTTTCTTACAACTCAAGAAATGGTCATTATTGTTTCGTTCTTTGAGAGGACAGGTGTAGACCGTTTGATCATTCGTATCAAATTAATGTTCCAGAGTGGTTCATTAAGGAGTACGAAAGAATTTACAAATGCGAAGAACGCTGTTTATTTTAAACCAAAAAAAACGTCAAAACTGGAACAATTACCTAGATGAGTAAGGTTATTGCCATTATCCCGGTAATTGGTTAGAGGACAATATGGCGGCTTCAACTATGACCATAAAAGGGTGTACCTTCTTTGAAAAAAAATGTCTGAGTAGGTCTATGCTGATCTTTGAAACATGTATCATTATCAAATTGAATAATTGAATTTAATTTCAGAAAATTTCGGTAAATTCATTGCTTTGAAACTTAAAATAAATTAATATAAACTTTTGTGAAGAATTGCATGTAACCGTTTTATATTATACACACTGATGCATTTATCTATGAAATGTCAGAGAAAGAACATTAAAAATATATAAAAATTTATGATGTTGTCGTCAACGAAAATATTTTATTTTCATAGCTAGCAAATACAGTTTATATATTTGCTAGTTTCACATTATAATGATTAGAACTAAATGTCAGCTCATATCCTGATTTGAGTTAGCGCGTGTTAAATGCATCTTAAGGTCTATTTTTATTTACAAGTCTATATGTGTAATAACAAACTATAATTTGATATTTGTTTTACTACACTTCATTTTTTTTGGAGGGATGGATGGGTGTGTAGGGGTATCTATTTAAAAATTTTGGCAAAAAAAAAAGCCAATGTGATATGTCGAGAAGCATGTTATATGGGGGTCAATTCGAGAGCAAAGAATATGTAAGTTTATGATTGGACCAAAGTACTTTATAGAGAAGAGGTTCGATCCTCCAAGTTTTAAGTTTCAATTACAATTTTTAGACTCGCGTGTCAAATAAGTTACTATGTAGCTCGTGGATTTATCGGTGGAACTGTTTCAAATTTCAAGTTCACACAGAAATATTTTCTCGTGGGATTAATGACAGAAATTGTGGTATATACAGCATACCCAAATCTTTATCTGTGGTTACATCACCGAATTACACAAAAATTGAAACAAAAATCAAAAACAACTTTTATTACATGATAAACATCAAATATAAAAAAAATATCTTGGATTGTTGATCAAAGGAACCAATATACTTTCATTAAAACCACACTCGGAAACTGCCCCCACCCCGATTGATAGGGTTACGCTTCGCTTGGCAAGAGAAATGTACACGCACGCCCAGGAGAGAAATGGCTACTGTTTACCTTCTATATACATGATTTCATAACGAGACACAAAATAAACCTAAATATGGAAACCTTGGGTCATTAATCATACTATAAAGTGTCTGTTCGTGTTTTCTTTTGGCAGCATGGAATCTTAACCATATATATACCTTTAATGCTTGGTAAACTTAAACACTAAAACTTGGAAAACGATTTCATTGGATGTTCCATTTTCATTAGCAACAACACGCTTGCATTGGAGGAGATCATCGGTTACTCGGTACAGTCTTGTTGGCCGCAAACAATTTTTTCTTATGATTTATGACAAGTTATTTGTATAAACCATAATCTTGCGACGCTCGTTTTGTTAAAATATTATAAAGTGCTTTGATGAAGTCCTTTTTTTTTTAGTCTGCACCAAATTATTTATATATGCATGTTGGGGGAAGACAAACACACAAAACTCATGATCAAAACAAAATGATGTAGCATTCCTTCATTAATTATCATTTAGATAAGATATTCATGGCATACTTAGGTCCTGAATTAATTCGCTCCCTAAAAACAACACCAAAACATCTGAATCGTACAAGGGCTTGGTCCATGGACATAAACAGTTCCACGTACTTTACGAGGCACTCTTGTACATGCAACACCTTCTTGTTCTATTTTAAGTAAAGCAAGCGGAGATCATTAATTGAATTGAATTTATGTTTAGAAGAATACCTGAAAAGACAACAAATTGGACGAGAGATAAACATCGAAATAGCTGTCAGTTGGAACATCCCAGTGCGGAGCAGGTGTGGCTATCTGGAAGTTGTAAAATCAAGGCGACATGGATCGTACATCCGGCACATTACAAGCTGTCAATCAATCCAAGATCTCTTTGATGTGTCTGCAAAGGCTTCTTTAATTAACGATTGATGATTTCGATTTTACATCGGAGAGATGATCTTGGTAATTGAAATATGACGCTGGTTCTTTATGATATGACAAGTCTCAAACAAATGTAGACAGTTTGGTTCAGGATGGAAGTTCGTTTTATTTACGATGTCGTTTTTATAGAATTTACATGGTGTTTACAAGGAAACATCTATTTCAATAAAAATTACATAACATTGAAGTTCTCACTATAGAGCTTAGATTCAAAGAATAATTGACCTTATTTAGAAGTATTTAAGATATCTGTTGTTATTACATTAATTCTTATTCATATCAGTTTCCAAAATAAAGATATACCAAAAAAGAAAACATTTCCTGGTTAATGTATTAATATTCATATCAAATATAAATCTTTATGTTTTGTTGATTTTTTTTTATTATTTGAAAAAAGACTATCTGAGAGAAATTCTTTTCCCACACTTATATCCTTTGAGACTGTTTATTCATTGTAATAAATTAAACTCTCTAATAATATTAATACATTGATCTCAAAATGAAACAAGGAGATAAAAAAGGGAAAAGTAAGAGAGAGATGGAGGATTCTATACAAATATGAGGGGGCTTTTTTTCAATATAAAAAAGAAAATATATATAGTACTCTAAATCTATAAATGATACAAACAATGAAATTATAAAACTATTATTTCGAATTAATATTAGTATCAAATCACTAATTGCGTTATTTATTTTACTTCATTCTCAAATGGGCAGGTCAGGTGTACTTTGTTGATTAGTACAAAACAAGGACGGAGTGACCAATATCCTCACACAGTACGAGAAACTAGGCCCTTAGTACCGGACCACAAAGAAAACAATCGTCCTCTGCTTAACAAGCAATGCCACATAGTGAGAATTTGAATCATCGTAGGCATCAATTACAATGAAGACGATGAATGTCCCCGAGTTTTGACCCCAGCGGACTTAATGATCGATCAGAATTTGGCGGGAATTCGTGCTTGTCCATGAAAAAAAGTGCGCGCTGGCACCCCGAAGAAGGTCAAAGTTCAGACGAAGGAGCCTTTATCTGATTGAATGTGCATGGCTTACGGTCCCAAGATCGTAAAATTGTTTACTTTTGAAATTATTTACGTTGTTTCTTCCACGTAGAGTTAGATTTGAGAAACATGATAAGTTTTTGATAAAAGTGTGAACAACATTTTCGACATCCAAAATGAATGGCTCTGTAAATAGATTAGTCCGTCAAAAAGGAATGTGTGACTGTTTATTTTCATCTGATTGGTCTGTTTGTTATTCTACAACTTATTTATTGAAATGAGATAATGGTAATTAAATCTGTACTCAACACCCTTAGGTATGTTTAAATACTTCTGTCAGATTGCTTCACCTTTTGCTGTTTCTTAAATAATTTGATAAAAAACGGTCCCGGATCTTACCATTTCACTCACAAACAGATAAAAGCAGACCCTGGTTCATTATAAGTTATACAGTACAGTGAAAACCTATTCTTACTTACGCCTTCTTTATGAATGTTTCTTGGAAAAATGGATAAAACAAATGACTAGCGGTTTTTTTTTCGTGTATACTCAGAAAGCGAATTATTATTTTTCAATTTCACGGTGATAATAAAATTCCATGTGAAATTTTGATTTTATGTTTTAATAAAAACAGCATGTCTCTTTAAATGCAGGTCTGTCGAAATAAACAGTGTTTGCTGATTTGTTCCTACTTACCTGTACTCAAAAGGTGGTGAAGAGATTAAATAAAACAATCTAAAATTATATGCATTAATTTTAAATGTGTTCTAAAAGTTTGAATTCGTACATTTGTGCATATTGAACTTTTTGGACATATAAATTGAAGCATTAAATTCATGTATTTATGATAAAATATAATAAAAATCACATGATAACGCTGTCTGCATTCCTTTTCCGATGTTTTTTTCTTTTTCATATATTGTTTTTAGAATATCATTCAAAATAGATTGCTTACGACCATATGATTGTTTACAAATTTCATAGGTAATACCATTTCTATTTAAGATTTTTTAGAATTTATCACTGGTTAAATCGGTACAATTCTTCCAAAATAACCCACAAAAGTTAACCTATTTTGGTTTTTGGTTTTGATGTTTTCCATCCATGTTACATTTATTTGATATGCTGTGATTCTGTAGCTTTGACGGTGGGTAATTTGTCCCTACGACACTGTTAAACATCATCCTTCTGACAATTCCATCACGGGGATCCAAATTTAGTTAACATGGACTCCAAAATCAACACCAGATTACAGCGGTAAGAGGGAGACTGCTTCTGTTATGACGACAATACTGTTTTGTATGTGTGGGACAATCTACTCTACCCCATGCAGTGGGAGATATGTGGGTGACAAAGTCTGCAATGCTTCGGTATAATTTATGACGTCTGAGAGATGGAGTTAATAGGCTCGCACAATATACCCCTTTGTGTAAAAAATCTTCATTCATAATTTCGTAAAGACTGAGTTAAGTGAGTTAAGAATGTATTAATTGAAAACGGATGTGACCCCATTTGTTCTGCAACAATTTACCTGTTTCTTGCATTCTATTCAATTTACAAAACATTATCTTTACAATGTTTCCTGAGTTCTGCGAGATACGCAGCATTTTGCTCAGCAGTAACTTCGATGTACAGATCAGCGGAAGTCCTTGAAATCGACAAGATAAGGGATGCAACAGAAAGGGGAGTCTAGGTAGTGGGTATTGTTTTAACAAAGTGCTAGGTTTTTGATAAAAGTGCATGCACATGTTTGACTTGCATAATGAGTCCTCAACAAAAGGTCCGTATGTAAATTAGACTCCATAATGTTGGTTTCAAGGTCCTATTATTTACTTGAAATGTTTACCGCCAAGAACGAGTATGCATTCGTCAAACTGATGGAGCATGTGTATTTAAAAGGCCTTGAAGGTGATATGCATCAATTTGTGGCCAGTCCTAATTGATTTCGGTTTGTTTAATTGTTTTGCATTAGATTTGACATAATCAATAATGTTTGAAGAATCCATTGAGGTACGATGTATCGCATCAAAATAAGTATAATATTTTTGTATAATGCAATAACAAGTTATAACAACTTAGATATACTGGGAAAAGGTATCAGAGATGTTTGCAAATAAACTCGTCTCAGATTCCTATCCATTTTAATTTTGAACATTCGTCCGTTGGAATTACAATTCATCCTGACACACACATGGAGCCTGATACTGCATACCATAAACTACGACCATGTTTGCGCAATTGTAAATTTTCTTAACTTATTGGGCAATATATTGCACAATATATATGTTTGTTTCATCGTTCGCTATGTCATTGTCAATTATCACAAAAGCAAACTTAAGGATCCCCAGAGAAATATATAGGATGTGAGAGAGTACACATTAAGTGGAGTAGGTCATGGTAGACCGTAGAATGCAACAAAAAAGACATATATTTCACTTTCATACACAGCCAATTATGTTGCAGAATATAAATATGCCATAAATGAGTTAGAGAAAGTGACATATCTGGCATAAGCTGCTTTATGTACACGCATTATTTTCGGGACAGGTGCGAGCTCTTTTGGTCACCGTGGAAATATACAGCTATAGGTACAGGGCTTGGGGTAAAATGCTGACGATGGACCCTCCACTTTGGAGGGTCCATAGTGGAGGGGGTGGAGCTTGGTGTGTCAATCTTAATTCAGAGTCTGTTTGATCTGTCATTTCAATTTCATCATGCACCTAATAGCTAAAACATATAGGTTGTTTATTTATTTAGAAATTTAAAAAAAAGGAGAGGGAGGTCCTAACATTTAATGAATTTAGCAACTTCAAATGAACTTTATCAGGATACATAAATTACTCTATGTTTGTGTAACAATTATTCAGAGTCCAGTGAGACTGTGAACAGGCAGTTAACTCACCTCAACGTTGGGTGAGATTTATCTTTTTTACCCGAGTAACAAATGTTAATATATTAATAGTAAAAAAATGCTATGGATGTGGACAACTATTTACTGAAAAATTAAGAAAACCACCCAATGATCTTGTTAAATTCTCAAACAGTATGATATCTGAGTCCGAATTCCAAGTCACTAAGAGTGTCATCTTCGTTGCAAAATATGTATTAACAATGCGGAGACAATGTCCGTTGTTTGAAATGTCTCGCCATGTCATAGTGCATTTAGAAATTTCAGCACAATTATCTTCAGGACATAGGGACATTTAAATGAAATGTAATATAAAATAAATTAATTATTTTTACAAGACTTACACTTTTGTAGAATAAAATTCATAAGCTGTTATAAATTTTTAAAAATGTTGTCCATTTCAGCAATAATGTAATATTTTTACTATATACATCTTGTGTAGAACTAATGAACAATATGTACTTTTAAAAAACCCAGCACCTATAAATGAAAGTGCCACCATTCATCATCGTCAATTAGGGGAGAAAAGTTTTATGTGCTTGTGTTTAAAAGTCATATAAATAAAACAATGTGCCACATTCTGTTTCTGATAACATAATTAGAATGACAGATCAAACGGACTCTGAATTAAGACTGACACACCAAGCTCCACCCCCTCCACTATGGACCCTCCAAAGTGGAGGGTCCATCGTCAGCATTTTACCCCAAGCCATAGGTACAGGTATATATTATTTTCTGTGAAAAAGAAAAAAAACATGAAATGCACTGAGTAGCCACTTGCGAAAACACGAATAGCTTTAAGTCCAATCCTAATTAGAGGATAATTAATTGTATTAGATTGTGTTTATTCGCACCGGTTCACGCCAATACACGGAGCACAGACAGCTAAATCTACACGAGTGCATTTATTAGTAACACGTTGGTATTATTTGATTACACTATCTTGTTTCTTATATTCTGTATGGCCAACCCCTTTAAACGATAATGAAGTGATTAATGGCTTTATAAACCCCTCCGCGGAGATCTTGTGTATTAAATAATGATCTGATTTGTTCGTGATCAATTTGCCAATGATCTGCTAGAGTCGAGTTCTCGTACTACAGATAAATAATGGATCCGAACTAACTACACCGTCCTTGTGTTGGGTCGACCCAAGAAGCTCCGCCACAAAAATTCGGTCATACACAATTGAAAATGTCACACTGTCATACCATCTGTCTTTTAACCAATGTGCTTATACTTTTGTATCAGCGGCCCCATAGAATTAGAAAAAAAAAATCACATCATGGAATATCATTTACAACCTATTCCCGTGGTTTTGGGGTCTCATGTACAGAATGCATTCAAGGCTGTTGATTTATGGGTCTGTACGGTCGGGATGACAATGTCGTAGAGGTTTATGATGATGATTTCATTTTTATTTAAAAAGAAAATATTTCCTACATTAAGATGTAATGAACTCCTCTGTCGGACAATTACTGCAATTGCTATTTGAATTGTTTGTCCCTGTTTCAGTGCGTATGATAAAATCCATATAAATTTAATTAGATATGCCATTATAATCTACATTTGAATCAACAGGTTATGAATATCTTATCAGGTACAACGTAATAATATACCGTCATGAAAAATATCCCATCAAATGCAACATACTTTCATTAATTAAGTTTCGATTTTCAGTTTTCGCGGATGCGTTTCTGTTTTTCACTACTTGTTCAAAAAATTATTGTATTTGAGAGTACTTGGTTAACTAAGTCTTATTTACAAAAGTTGATATTTAAAAAAATGATGTCGTTCAATGTTCAATGTGTTCGATATAATGAAGTTACACGGTCTACAGAAAGATTATGTAGGCTTGTGCAGTGTCTTGTGCTCTCGCTGATAGGCGAATTGCAAAGTTCTCAGGGTCGAGAAAAAGCTCCAAGACGATGTTTTTATCGTTTATTCTGTTAAATCCCCCTCGGAGCATTGCGGTTAACCACATAAATCAAAGGAGGTTAAAATCTTTTTAATTTCTTAACCGCATAGATTGAGGCTCCGTGTACATGTATACTAAGCCAATCTACATACAATTAATTCGGCTCCTCTCTGCAATTTCGTATTACATGGGTCTTCCTCGCGATCTGTATTGTCAGACGGGTAAATATAACTTAATATTATGCCAGTGTGAGCTATAGTTTACAATATCCATTACACCAGCAGGGGATAGAGAAGAATGCCTACACTTAAATACCCTCCAAATTTTAATTCCTTAAATTTCACAACTCGTCGCCTTTGGAGCACGAGACAGGGTTCCAAATATCGTACAGTTGGATTATGTTCACGCGGCCCTTTGCGATGAGTTTCTCCACATCTTCCCATTATCCAAGATGAAATAGGATTATTTTCGTGCTATGGATTGCATGTCACCCCCTTCACCGAAATGATGAGGCAGATTTGGGGGACGATGCACTAGAAACTGGGACACTTAGATCTTATGTGTTGTCTCTAGAACCAATGATTTCGCGGTAATTTGTGTCGAGGTCAAAAAACGCATATTTTCCGAGTGAAGGAATTACACAACAGAAGTATAATTTATTTTTTTTTTTAGTCTTCAAAGTTCGCGCAAGCTTGCTCTGGGTTTTTTTTTCCGGTTTTAACTTATTCATGTGATTACTGTCTGCCCCAGATAGGCTGAAATAGCTCTAGATTATTTTCATGCAGCGCAAGTTCGTGTCCAGAAAACAATCTGCACATTCATGAAAACAGATAACTTATCAAAAATCGTCGTTCGCATGCAACGTGTCGTTATTTTGAAAAATGTATATCATTTTTTTCAAGGTTTACTCATTTCGTATTCAATTGCGAAATTATATATTTTTTTTAATAACCAAACATTTAACCCTTTTTAAGGAAATGGATGATTTATCGATGCACGAAATGAAGTGTATATAAGTTGTAACAATTTTCAGGCGTTGGTAATATTTGCAAAATGCAAATTTCATTCAGTATATGACCAATAGACTTCTTGGGAAAAGAATCTTCATTCTTTCGTCGCAGTTTTTCTTGGACTTCGAGTTTAAAGTTGTACCAAAAAATCAAAATATATGAGAATAATTCATAAGAAAATGTCGAAGAAGTTTGTTTTTTATTATATACGTTTATATTAAATGTGCTGTTTTTTGCTCTTATGTTGAGTTTAGATTTGTACTGTGATTTGATCATGCGATTTCCACAGACAAGATGACCATACGTTCTATTCATGATCAGTATGATGAATATTATATAAATCATTTACCAGTGTCGTGTACGTGCATTGATAATCATATAATTCTCCAATGTTCCTTACTTAATACATGTATTTGACATGAAATTGGATTTCTTATAATAATGTATGAAATAATATTGAAGTGAGTCTTAAGATGAAAATGTATATGTACATGTATGGCATTCATGTTACACTGGCGTCGGAAGCAAATTGAAAGTGGGGGGGGGGGGGGCTAGACTAATCCTTCCAAATATTGAGAAAAAAGTAATTTCTAAAATCACGGAAATCCTAATCCGTGGGGGGGGGGGTGTAAACCAAAAGAAAAAAAATTACTTACCCAAATTTTTTTCCCCAAAATCATGAATTTCCTAATCCGGGGGGGGGGGGGGGGGGGGGGGGGGGATAGTATGCTTCTGAATCCAACTTCTCAATCTTTCAAGGTAATTTTAGGAACAATAATCTTTCCTGCGAGAAAAAGTGGGGGGGGGGGGGCTTAACCCTCTATCATGCTATGTTTCTAATGGTTAGGTATAACTTTGCAAAAAAAGTGGGGGGGCTAAGCCCCACCTAGCCCCCCCCCCCCGGTTCCGACGCCTATGTGTTAAAAGCCGTTATTGCAATCGGTCGCTAGGAATTGGATTGAACCGGTGTACTCATCAGAACAATAAACCCGCAAGATAAAATAGTTCTTTGGAAAAAGGGGGGATGGGGTGGGGCTAAATAAGGTCAAAATCCTGTGTAGAGAGTAACAATTCATTCCGCAGATTATGAATCAGAAATAACTTGATTTATCTTTATCATTTGCTATTTACTATAAAGGGACAACATATCCAATGTAACATTTTATGAGGGTATTCTGGAGACTTCCCCGTCAGATAAGCTGTAACAACTAACACTGAATTAGCAATGCTCAGACATTGGTCAAACAATAATTTTTTCATAAATCTACTCCTGTAAGTAATTTCACTGATTTAGTGTTACGTGAAGTTCAAATAAAATAAGGGAATATTGGGCGTGGTATTAGCGGTATCACTGGTCCTTGCCCACTAATAGAAGGATTTACGTCGATATACGCAAGGGTGTGTACAAGTTGCATCGATAGACCTGTGTGTTATTAACAGCCAGAAAAAGTCATATACACGAAGTTGGTACAAAAATCTAACAAGTATTACAACATATGAAGACTTTACAGGCTCCATTGGGAGGGGAATCTCGGCTTAATGGTGTAAGCAAGGATAAGAAACAGTCCGATTACGACTTGATCCACTCACGTCCTCACCTATGACGGACTATGACATCATATCGCTTAGTCTCGTCGCAGTATGCCATGCCGCCATGATAGACATAAGACTATGGGCGGCGGAATGGGTAAAAAGACGTTAATGCAAAACTTATTTTCATAAACATGCTGAAGGTCTCACACAAGGAATTAATTTCACTATATGTTACTATATAGCTTTAATTCAGTTAATTAATTAACTATACCCTCAGCATATAATTCATGAAAGAGAAATTTTAGTTAAATGCTTCAAGAAAAATTTTAGATCAGAAAAATAACGCCTTATGCGGCTTCTAAGAGAGATAATTGAGAGTAAACATACCTACCCCCAAGTACACGTGGGTTCCAGATGTTGACAAACAGGCTCAGCACCACCCAGGAAGTTGCATTATGCGCATCTTAAAAAAAATAGTTCCATTGAAATTAGTGTGACAATTCCACTAAAGTATTAATTCTCCTAGCTACTGAGTCCAAAATCAATACTATAGGCCTAAAATAAGGTGTCAAAAAAGGAAGAAAGAAAAGAAATTGTCTCTATATATATGGAACTACAATTGCTAAGTTCAGTTTGATTGGCTATTTCCTTGCGTAAGACCGAAATACGAAAGAGACCAGCTTAAAACAAAATCAACAAGCTCTATTGCAAAATCAGCAAGCAAAGATGCAAAATAAACAATCATCGATGCAAAATCTCACTCCTGGAAAAATCATATTTCTTAAATTCACATATAGTAGAATTACCAAGACAGTCGTGTTGAACAACCTATACTTCGTCACCATTAGTATATTATTATTATATAATCAGTAAAATCAGTGATCCATTCTCTTGCTTTTCTTGCGTTCTTTTGGTACCACACGTAAAGTTGACTTTCCAATCAGATATAGGACCTAAATGATAAGTACACTAGCGGGTACCTGGTTACATGGGTACTATATATCGCACCCCGTCCCCTTCGTTCTGAAACTGAAATAGAGTTATGCGAGTCGCATGCATGAACCTGATTTTTACTTTTGAATTATTAGGTCGTTTATTTAAAATATTTTTAAATTTCTAAAGACGTTTTCATCTTTCATACAGAGCATATATATATATATATATATATATATATATATATATATATATATATATATATATATATATATATATATATATATATATATATATATATATATATCATCCGAGATTTTTTCTTCTTCCTGGAATAGCTATAAAGTCAATGCATATATACCCAGTGCCCTTTATTCGAAGTATTTGGTGAAAAGAAAAACTCAAGGTCGTCTTGTTTGCACTCAAAAAACGTATAATGTAAAATGTCACGACATATTATTATCATCTTACCTTGCGTATAAAAATATGCGTATTATATAATAGATGCAAATTTCACTAGAAGCATAACTCAAGTACAGGTAGAGTTTATAGACCGGTAAATATGTTTTTGTATCCGTTCCGACGTTATTTGTCTGAAATACTATACATGTACATGTATATGAGAGGAGAGTCGAAAGCGTTCATATATATATTAGCCAAGTAAATAAATGAAACACTGCTAAGTTCAATGTACTTGTTTAATTATTGCGTCGTGCCAACAATCACTAACATGTATACTAACATGTATTATCTTATATGTTTCTTTATAGCAGTATATGTATATGTGTATATATATATACAAATGAATGCTACATGTAGGAGATCAGCATTTATGTTTGAGTTACCTCCCGTTTATGAATTAGTTACACAATTGAGATTTGACAGGTTGACAGGTTGGCCAATGAAAAATAAGAAGTTAATTGTAAAACTTTAAGCCAAATACAAATAAAGGACTTCATAGGGAACACTATTTTACAACAACTAAATAAAAGTATTTAAATGCGATTCTAATATCAACTCAAACCAATGCGATCCCTTAAAAAGTGTTTTGCTAATGAAACGGAACCAAAAAATATTCTGATTCTATCATTCGATTTGTATATTTACATCTATATGTAATTTCAAACAATCAATAAAGGTGCACTCCGGTGTGTGCATGGTATCCAAACTTTTAAAATATTTAATTAATTTATTTAAACTCGTTTTATTCTATACGTGCAATCTCACTGAATTTCAGATGATTCTCATTGCATTTTGTTTTTGTTTGTTTATGAAATTTAATTTCCATAAAAGATGAAAAAGTGTACTCGGTTGACAGCTGTGTACCAACAGTGAACGCATTCAACTTCACAAAACTTACTAACAAAATCACCAAAAAAAAAAAAAATTCCAAACAGCCCAAAGTTTGAAATGCATTACATTGACTGTATAAAATGATCTCGTTGTTTTCGTTTTCAAACGTTTTCATGTCCATTACATTTATTTGATAATAAGTTTAGTTTTTTACCTAACAAAAGAGAGAATAAGGCCACAAATTGGCACTATTAATATACCTGGTACCTATTTGATTCCATTCCTTTGCAGTTTGCAAAGACCACAATTTTGAGTGTTTTCCAACAAAGAAATTTTGTCTCTTTCCCGTATGATAGTTCTTATTTTTAAACAATCACTTTCTGGTATAGAGACTTTCCCTCACATACTCCGTGACACGGTTTCGCCCATCAATTAAATGATATGCATTGACACTTCTTTTAAAACATGCTATGCATACATTCTTTTTTATTATTGTATGGGCATAAATTATCAAAATGGTGATTTTTGTTACTAAAGAGTGATTTTTTTTTCATTATATCCTTGTCAATGAAATAAATTTATGTGTCACATGCATCGTTAATCATTAGGACTAATTTTGGAAAAATCCTTATTCCAGTATAAGTATATAATAATAAATTGTTTGGGAGGATTATTTCGATGGTTTTCTCTGACAGCATTAGACCTCTTGCATTTCTCTTGTTGTCTTTGATTTAAGTAATGCGGTTTTCACTTCAATCAACTTTGCGTGTCAGTCTGTATGATTTATCAATGTACTACTCATTGGGAAAAGGGTCCAGAATCTAGTGGCCATTAGTGAGGATTTTGGTCATTGAAATCCGATGGTTCACACAGCGTATAGCACTAGTATAAAGAAGGATAACTGGGATAGGAAATTTTGTGAAGAGCTGAGGTTGTCTTATCTGACCATCACGGCCAATAGAACAAATGGCGAAAGTTGGCTACCCTCAAATTCTTTTGGGTGTGTGTGTGTGTGTGGGGGGGGGGGGGGGTAAGCGAGTACAATCCTTTGCAAGAAAGGAAAAATTTGTTTCTGTCAAAAACGCTGTTTTTTAAATACCTGCCCAAGTATGCATCTAACTAATAGCTATAGAGATGAAAAGGTTTAATAACTTTTGTAAGAATGAATTAATTGGTTAATTACATTTGTAATAAAGAGAGGCGTATCGGTTCGAGGTTTTTTTTTTAAATATTGAAAGGGGGTGGGACCGTCCCACTTATGTCCGCATCCATTGTCGTCAAATAAATAGTATTCCGAGGAAGTAATGTTCAATGTTACAATTTTTCAATGAATTTAGCAATCAATTCATTTTTAATACATTAAATATTTAATATGTATCCTATTGCTATTATAAAAATAGTGGTTACTTTTACTCTGGACTCATAAGACTACGTGTTGAAATGTATTTTAATCAATGCATATGTTGTTTAAACTTGTTTAGAAATTCCAATGCACCAGATAAATTGCACACACAAAAGATTATGGCCGGTTGTTTGATTTGCAGTGGAATCAGATTTCATTTAATGTAATCATAATAAACTGAAATTGACATTAATTTACATGTATATATATGTAGATATACATGTAGCACACAAACCAAATTGTAGTGTTCTGTGAAACTACAATACCTGTACAGTATTTGGGTGCTTATTAATTACACTTACGAGGAAGTCTCAGAAAGAATATGTTTATTTCAATAAATATACATATAGTTAAAGTTTTACAATGAAAAGTTGTAAACAAAAACAGACCATTAAAACTAGCAAATAATTGGACGGAATAAAATGCAGTACTAGATGCCAGTTTTTGATGATGTTAATGATGTGGTAAAAATTAAATGATAGTTCATGAGTTAAAACAATTATTTTCATCACATAAGTTACATGTATCTGGGACGAGAAAGTAACCTGTAGTTTGACGTTCACATAATTGTTCTGATAGAAGGGTAAGAAGAGGTAATTAACTCTCCTTATTTTGTCTGATATAAGAAACATTTCTCTACATAAACAGTATTGATATATTATCCTGTAAAAAATGTTCATCTATTTTTTTCTTCTTATAATCAAAATAGTACTAAATATTTCTTACAGAAATTATGATCTATTCACATCGAGTAAAACTTCATCATGCACATTTTCCAAAAGAGAAAATTGTGTAAGAATTACTATGGTTTTTGAGGATTTGAGAAAGCTCTGCCCAGTGGGTTACTTGTCTTTGATCATATATTTCTAAAATGTCTCCAATAGTTTTTAAAGTTTGTTTATAAGAGCAAAACTTCAAAAGTAATTTATAACATCAAGCCTTAAGCAATTCTAACCTAACAGACATAGTTATAACAAAAATTAATAAATCAAAATACAAAACAAACTGTATTGGTAATCATATATAACTATTTAGTGACATACCGGTATACCTTAAAAAATACTGGAAACATTAATTAAACTTACATGCACAATAAACCACTTCTTTTAGAAATGTACCAAGCAGTCACAATTAACTGTCACACTTCCTTAACTATGTTTTTATGTCTGAATCAAATCCGTCTTTATTACTTGTAAATTAATGTTGTCTATTGTGTTTGAGTTTCCCCACACAAAAAATTGTAAACTTCAATTTAATTTTTTAGCTTTATACAGGTATATCATAATGATTTAACTTATTTGAAAATAGTAAATGCATAAAGTTGCTTATTAATGAGTCAATCAGTAAACCCCACATTAATAAAATGTACATAAACCATTATTTCAAACTTAATGCGGCAAGATTTTTCCCTGCTGAAAAAACTAAAACAAACAGAGATCACGTATAACATCTAGATTTAGCATCATGCATAAACTGAAAAAAGAGTTACCGGTAAAACTAATATCACTGTACAATCTTAATATTTTTCCAATTAAAACTTTGGCAGACTTAAAAACTAAAACACATTGTGTAACAATGATAATTAAATTACGTGACAATAAAATCCTATGTACTAAAATGGGTAACATCATATCATAAAAGCCGACAACATTAAAATTAAACTCTATCAAGCACTTAATTAATTCAAAAATGTATCACAGAAATTAGAGAGTTAATCACTAACGTCCCAGGGGAGCAGACCTGTCTAACAATGTAAACAATAAAAGAGAGTAGACATCATTTGAAATGAGGTAGAATCTATTCTACAATAAATACATCTATACTACAGCTTCAAGTCTATCTAGTGTCTACATAAAAATAAGCACATATGGAACAAAAACTGTGTCATTATAGTCAGATAACAAGGTCATTGCTGACCAGAAGCAGACTGTAACAAACAGATTGTGGAACAATAAACAGTTCAGATAAAATACTCTATAAATATGAAAAAATAACAAGATTTTTTTAGTGTCAATATCAAATTGACAAGTAAGAAATGCTCCAACTTTGTGTACTTATGCTTTAGACACCATTAGAAATTAATGCTTTGTAGTTTTCGTTTACAGCTCTTTGCATGTTATTAATTAAAGCATATTCAATTATTAACAATATTAAACATTTTAATGCATTCAATTATATCAGATATTAGATCTATCTAACAACACAGTTAGTCAATAAAGCCACCATCTTTAATATGACAGCAAACAACTGGAGGTTATACAACTGTACATCTATCAACAATTATTTTAGATTAGTGGTCTTTCACAATGTTAATTGGATATAATCTCCCTGATGAGTGATCTTTCTCTTGTTTCTAACTTTTTCAATTCTGCTTCAAATAATCCATGGGAACCTATGTAATAGAAATTCACATTCAAACCTCAGTATTTATAAGTATCAAGGTAATGTATCTGGAATATCATTATCTGGTCTACTGTCAAACTTACTTGAATCACATATTTTTTTCAAACACTTCAGAAACTCTCCAAACGCTTGAGTCAATGCGGACTGCTCCTGTAATTCAATATCATTTAGATTTAATGAAAAAATGTTTTCACTAAAAAAAATTCAAGAGTGAGAAAAATAGATTTTTTGTTTTTAAAAAGGGGGATGCCCCCCAAAAATGGGAATATATGTACTATACCAGTACATGTATATGGTATATTCATTCAATTTAGCTTAAACCCAGGGCACAAAAATCATACGTCTTCACTGATATATCGTATATTTGCAGGTTGTTCACTAAATACCTCATTGTTGTCCTCATCCCAGCTATCCCAGTCCGAGCTCTCGGAATCTTTGTCAGAAGGAGACTTGGCACCATCTCTGTCACTCCCCTGACTCAAAGAGCTTATAAGACCTGATGGCAGGCTGCTGTTACTCAAATTCAAAGTGAGGGATTCTGGGAAATGACCTGGACTACCTGCTCAAAAATATGCTGCTTGATTAAATTTCTACTACTGGTAGGTAAACAACGTTTATCAATTATATTTAAAGACAAATTAAAAATCAACTATATACAATGGGCATAATAATTATTTTTGGTTTACAGTAAACCAATTTTTATTTGCCTGCAAGAACATTTTAAAACATCGCTAGCATGAAGTATTTTAAAAAGTCCAGTGTGAATGTTTTTTTCTACATCATTCTATTTAATACCAGATTTTTAGATGCCCTTTGACTCACCAATAATGACTGTGTCCTCCACATCTAGGTCACTGAGGGACTCGGAACTGTTGGTGGAGGGTATGGGGATGTCATTAGACAGCAGACACAGGTCGTCGTTGGGCCGGGGGGAGTGATCTACACTGAAGTGTATGCCCTGTGTGGACAGAAACAAGTCACCACTCAACATCAAGTTTTATTATCATATCAAAATAACCAAATGTCAGTCTTACCACTGTCAGATTGAGGGTTACCCTCTGCACTGCTACTTATCCAAGGATTTTCAATAAATGTCAGGCCTCAACATTATAATAACCTACAGTATATGTCAATCTTAAGACTATCAGTATGAGTCTACAACCCTCTGTACTTCTACTTCTCTGACTTAAATGCCATTACCTCACTGACTCTGGAACAAATAGCCAGGAAAATGGACCTCAGGTGTTTGACCGGGTTCATGGGCTTACACAGAGTCAGGTAAATGCTCAGGTACCGCTGGACCAGGTGTACCTCCGCACTCTGAAAGAATCAGATTGATTACATTAGGATACATCACTATATGTATATCTATAAGTTCTAAACAAAGTCCTGATCTTATACACTGTTCTAAACAATCACAAAATGTAATCATGCATCTCTGGATTTTTATATCCAGCAATGTTATCACAACTTCGACAAACCCAAGAAAAAATTTACAAAATTTCTGCAGATTTGATGTGGTAGAGTCCGGTATATGGCATTACTACTATAGCTCTGGCTAGTGAGTTAATCCTCTAGCTCGATCGCCAGAGTGCTGGACTGGCATGCCAGAAGACCAGGGTTCAAACCCCAGCAGAGGCAAAAAATGTCTCTGATAAAGGTTAAAGCCTTAAGACACAAGTGATTGAGATCTCCAACAAACTTACACAGACTGAAGATATTTGTGACATTCAAGTTCACTGAAATTCCACTGTATTTGCATTGACAATCATTAGAACCATTTTTATTGTATATACCTCAGATTTTACAATGACTGCTAATATGGATATAAAAAATACATATTTAGTTTATTTTACCTTAAGTGTTACTATGGCTGCCAGCTCTTTGAGGGTCAGATGGAGACACATCAGACATGTTTGTTTGTCGTCCCTGCTCTGGGTGACATACTCCACCACTCTAATTCCTACACGATGCAGACTGCAGGAAAATAAAGAGTAAACGTCTATTACTATCAATTACATTGTTCACCTTGAAGAGGAATAAGATACCTCAATTTTGTGAATTAACGGTACTTTCTTTGTACTGAGCGATAAAATAAACCAATACTTTATATTACTTATCTTGGAACAGTATTATGTTAAACAGCTTATGATTTGAAAAATGTTCAAGTCTGGCTGTATTTTTTTTTATATTATCCTTTCATTTTTCTAAGAATTTCCTGAATACCGGTACCTTTACTGTTGTAAGTTTTGCAGTGTTAAAGCTTTAAATGTATTTTATATATGATGCACTTTCAATCATATCAAAGTGTCCTATTCCAACCTAAACACCCATATTGTTTCATACACGTCTATTGATAAATAATTATTACTATAAATATACGTGTACAGTAATTCAAGGAAAACAAATTAAAAAGACTCAAAGCAAGCAAAAATTTACACAAATCTGAGTTCGAGACATTCACTTCTAGCCACGGTTTAACAGTCAAGTACTAGTCTAACCATTTTATGTTTGACTGAGAGGAAGAAATAATTACCAATCTCTCATATTCCTACAGATTGAGCTCTCCTCAATGAAGAGCCCGGAATAGTGGGCAACAATGGGCATCAGGGAGCACACACTCTCCACGGGCAGTTTCTGGAGGAAGCTCTGTAACGCTCGATGTGAAGCACTCACAAACACCTTCTCTACCTGTCAATAAATATCAACACATTCACATATGTAAATACAAAAAAACTTTAGAATAATTACTAGCTGTTAGCTATCTCTGGGTATATGGTTCTATTTTATATGAATAAAATAAAATTCTGATCAGTTCAGAAAACAGAGAGAATAATTCATTATTGTTACATATCAGATATAAAACATAAATCTCTCTTACCTGTTTTGCACATTGGAATTTGTTTTCTGGTTTGACCAGACAACAACTGAAAAATACAAAAAATACAAAAGTCATGAATTCCTTCATATCAAAGTGTATGTCTTTCCTCAAAGCATTCATTTTAATGCTTTAAGGTCTAAATCTGTAAAAGACATTGCACTCTACCTCAGATATCCTTCAAAAGGCGAGGAGAAGAGCCTGATGTCTGTGCCCTGCTGTAGGAGCTCCTTGCTGATCCTTGTGTTAGGGTGGGTGAAGCCAAACAGCAGCTTCCAGTAGGACAGGACGGAGGCAATCTGGCTCACTCGCTACAAAGATATACACCATATATTCTTACACTAACATACAAACCATATATTCATACACTGTCATTTCCGTTGATAATGAAGATTAAAGCTCTGTCTAGATTTTTTAACAATTCATACAGGAAGAGTGATTTTGTGATTTTATTTTATTTAAAATGTTTTACAATGAAAACTGAAATCTGACTTAGAGCAGCATTGCAAATGATTAAAATTTCTAGCATCTAACATCTTTAACTACATATACACTGCAAGTAAATTAATTGTTTGAAGGGTGTATGATGAATAAGTAAGTATTAATGCATTGTTAATAGAGAATTGGATATTAAAATACTAATCACTGCAGGAAATAGCTGAAGCATGAAGTACCTGGTCTGAGGGGATATCAAAGTGTGCGTGGGCCAATATGATGGTGGTGGCTGCTAGGACAGACAGACGGTCATAGCGGGATCGTTGTACGAGTTTGTCCAGACTGGGAAGACAGGTCGGAATCTGATCCGTCACACTGGACACAATCTTCTGGAGGATCTGTTTACAGGAATCTTCATGCTACAAACAATGTATCAATGTATAATCATCATATTTACGAAAAGACTTATGATCAATCAAAGTTATAATAATTAACCAATTAAAATTTAAAAAAGGGAATTCTGAAAGTCAGAATTAGCCAATTCTCATGATTAAAACTAAGTTCCTTGTTGATTAAGGCATATACATGTATATTCATCTGTATAAAATTTGTAGATTTTAAAAGCTTGTTTCAATGCTGTACCTGCCAAGTGGATGGAGGCCTCTGTAAAAGTGGAGTGAGGTGGATACAGTGCAGCATAGATTCCTGGAGCAGCATAACTGCAGCATAGGTCAGCAGACTGGGTCTGGTGGACAGGTGGGCCTGCCAGATCTCCTCCAGTGTGCCAATGTCATACCATCGAATTACCTCAGCTAGGCAGGGCAACACCTACAAATGATCATTTTTTTTATGACTACATGTACAATTATTTAGTACATTGACATATACATATTATATGCTCACGTTCATTTCATTGCATTCAGAATTATAAGGAAAACCAGCATGAGCCTTCAGAAAAGTGATTTCACAAAACCTATCGTAAAAGATGAAGAGAATGATGCATGTATATCACAAAGAATGTGGCAGAAAATCTATTCCTGAATGAGCTGGTTTAGCTTAGACCTCAATGATTTCTATTCAATATGAATATATTAATAAGATTGGGACTTAACTATAACTGTCCTCTTTATGGCAGTCAGGGTGTATGGGAGGAAGAATGTACACAAATTATATTAATAAGAAGGGGGAAGGGAAAAATATTGAATAAATGAACCTTAATACATTGTACACATATTAGATTAATTTAATTAATGTCTACCAATATAGTGTGATTAAGCCTGCTGACCTGTTTGGTGATCCTCCTGAGCTCCCACTGGGAGTCGGCCAAGCTCTCCACAGTCTGTAGGAGGATCCGTTTCAGGGTCTGCTTCAGGGGAGTTAACTGCACACTAGTCATCCATTCCATTTCCGGCGGGGTCCTTACAATGTGGAGAATTCAGTGAATATTAATTTTTTTTCTTCAAGTTATGATACGAGTCTCTCTGGCCTATATAAAGTTTTTTGTTAGTTGATTACTTACTTGTTACCAAGAGTGTCCTGAAGTTTCTGGTAGAAAGTGGAGTTTCTAATCTGCTGACTACCATTGGGATGCTGAAAGGTCATAAAACCATAAAATAAGTGGCTTTAAAATACTTTATTGCTAAGTGCATGTACTTTATAATGCGGACTGAGATATAAGGTATGATACTGCAACTCAAGTATTCGCATGCCTAAATTTTCATTCCTAATTGGCAAAAAATTTCTGAATACCCTCGTACATGTATAATGCAGCTCGCAGAGATTTTATTTCTATTGCCAATATTTAGCCAATGCAGTGTGTGCATGTAGATCATAAACCCCTGATCTGTGAAATTTATGTTTTCAATAGGAAGAAGATCCCTAATATATAAAATTATTTTCATTAACCGGTTGAATGGTTTTAGAGTTGAATTTGAGTGAGAAAGATTCCACAATGATACACAATGAATGACAGTAGATGACTGGATTAGCCTTGTTTTTATATACATGTACCCTACCTTGTTATTGACAGTGCAGTCTATATTCTGTAACTGACTGAGGATTGATAACAGGCTGTACCTAGAGATTCTCCCTCCTGTATCACCATTCCTAAAACAATATAATTTACATTCTTTAATGCAAAGCTATGGTACAATGGTATTATAAAATCATGTAATCTATAGAAAAAAAAGAATAAAACAAATCCAAAACTTTTAACATCTGACTATGTACAAACAATATTATGAAAATAAACTGAAAGTAAATGAGCCTGACTTACATTTTCTCATATCCTAGGACCCTTAGTCCGCCTTCACTTTTAAATTGCACCTTTTGAGAAAGAAAAAGAAATTTAAAAATATTTCATTAGTCAGAGTAAAATCAGAGTTTGGAAACTTCCTGAAAAAGCAATAATACTGGTTAGTTAGAAAAAACATGTTTTAATTATTTAATTTTTTTTTGTGGATTATGTTCACTCTCATTTTTTTAGCACTATAAAGCCTGTTAAACATGCACACATCCAGCACAAGAAAGGTCAAATTATTTCAGGGTATTGCGTGTGCTGCTTTTATTTGTGTGAAAGTCAAATCAAAGCCATTAGGAATTATGGATATTCAATGCATGCTTATTTGCACACATAATCACACAACAATGAAATCCAGTATAGCCAAACTTCCTTGCTATCAACCGATAATTTCCAACTACATTGTTTGTATGGATGAGTTTTGTTGAAAACAGAGGATGATATTAATCAAAGGAAAGAACACTGTCATTCAATTTCTTTAAACCTTTCAATGTAACAACAGACATGCAGAAAAGATCTGTTTAGGTAGTCAAAGCTTTAGTCAACATCCAGCACTTAAACTTTAAATTATGATTCATGATTCAAAAAATCCATTCAGAAAAGCTTCCTTCACAACGGTGCATCATAGACATATGTACTTTATTAAGCTTTGCATGCTATGCCTTGCTCATCTTCGCTCACCAAGGGTGACAATCCACTGTGTTACTCTATAGAGAAAGATCATGGATTGTCATCCTTGGTTAGCAAAGGTGAACCTTGCATTGTAGATGACATTCAATTAAACAAAACAATATTAGCATGCTTTTTTCAATGTCCTCTTTATACACTATCAGTAAAGCGGCAATTCCCCTGTACGTTTTATAGATAAAGGACATATAGACAGTCTGATAGACAGAAAGAATTGTGATAGACAGAAAGAATTGTGATAGACAGAAAGAATTGCCCCTTCATGGATTGTTAGATACAATGTATAGAGGTGTTATGGACAGAAGTCTTAGTGTATTTGAACGATTGGATCCACTAGTATTATATTACAAAGGACTGTAAATGTGGTGAGCAAGATTTCCTGTACAACTGTAGAGAAAATAAGTTTTAACTACAGCAACTTGCTCTATAGCCAGAAAGAATACCAAAACTTATACAAGCTTAAACCAAAAACAAGCCTGCCAACATGAAGTTGTTCTGCTGCATTGGTCAAGTTACTGCAGCAGTGGGAAGTACTTCATATATGACTAATGTACCAGTTCTTTGATATATAGTTGAAAAAATTAATCATGAGTAATGTGCGAGAGAAATAACATACAATTTACTACACTCTTTGGATAATCAAAACATCCACATTTAGTCTTTTCACATGCATCAATGATAAATGATATGCACATGCATGGTGTAAATGTGTCATTAGTTTTGGAAACTAGTGATATGGTGGCAAGGACCGAAAATTATTGAAATCTTCATAAAAAAAATACTGTGGGTAGTACCTTTCCATGGTTATTGTTTGTGTATTGGTATATATGACATGCAATCTCTCTCTCTCTCTCTCTCTCTCTCTCTCTCTCTCTCTCTCTCTCTCTCTCTCTCTCTCTCTCTCTCAGGCCTAAGTTGTGTAAGAATATTCACTATACATCTATAATTCTACAAAAAATAAGCAAAATTAGGAAAGCAGAAAATAAAATAATCTGGCTATATACGATATAAGAGTAAAAGTATACCTTTCTGTAGAACATTCTCCTCATTTGCTAATAATATACAATCCACATTTTGACTATTAAAGCTACTACTACCTTTAACAGCAGTATAATGCTCTCTTAGCAGTAAGAGAGATTAAGTACAGAGAAAAGTTATCTACCATATTGCATTTACCTACTATAAGTATATGAATAACTACACAATCAAAGACAAACTCTACATGAACTAGGTAGGACATATATAAAAATGTTGGTATAGCATGATATCAATACATCCACTACAAATGTAATAAAACAATTGTTACAAACTAGCTTATGAAATGCAAAAAAGTAAAATAATTGCAAGAAGAAAAAATCCAAGATTAATGAAGAGAATTCATAAAAGCAGATAACTGTTGGTTAGTAAGACATATCATTATTGGCTAAAATTCTAAATACATGTAACTGAAATTGTTACACACCCCAGAAAATAATGTGTCTCAGTAGACAAATTAAATCTGATTGGTTACTTACTGGTAGGGACTGCTCCGAGGTAGAGTCATGGAACACAACATTAGTCTTCTCAAATTCTTCAGTCTATAAATAAGTAAGAAAATTATAGGAGTGTGACAGTATATTTTTTCTGTCCTTTTGGGACTTTAACCTATCACTTTCTGTATTTCATATCAATATGCAACTACCGGTAATAATTCAACTTATTTAATAGGATTTGCTCTTTTATTAATGAGAATTTTATTTGAAGAAGAAATTACATACTCTGTTAATAAATGTAATAGGTGGTGAAAAGTCAAGTCTCAAATGAGACTAGAACCTATGCCAGCGCTCTTACCACTACACTATTGAGACTCAATACATTGACTGACAGTCACACACCTGTTAACCTGGTGACATAAACAACTTACACAGGATATACTGTGAGTTCTCTCATGCTCTTTGATCTTTACCTCTGGAATATTATCTTCATCTTCTGATTGTCTGAAATACCCCCAATGGTTTAGCCATGCAATGTTTTAATATCAAATTGCAACAAACACAGTACAATGTACCGGTATTCAATTTTTTTTAATCATTCATTATTCATGGAAATATATGCACTAGATATGAGAAAATTTCTTGGGTTTTTTTTAATAATGTCCTAATAATGGTGGATTTGATTGTTAGCTGATAACAGATAAGGTTGGTGGACACATTCAACAATGTCTTACATCTCTGAGTCGGTGTTTTGTCTCCTGAGTTGAGAGGATGCAGCTGGACCAAACGTGTACAACCAGTGGTTTTTGATGAAGAACTTCATGATCAACTCATACGCCAGTAGCCTCCCTTCTCTGCTCTCCCAGGCATCTAGGAGGAAGCCTACATCCAAAGAAAACCAGAAAACGGTGCTTCATATATCATATATTTCAAAATGTAAAGTTATCTGAAGAGAAATTGATAATATTGTTATGAATATTATAACAGTTCTGACATTAAAACATTGGTATAACCAGATGACAGTCATCTATAAAAATGAACATATCTGGTCAATCAATGTTCACCTTTGTTGCTGGTGACTGAAGCTCTGACATGACTAGAACAGCTCTGGTCTGCTGTTGTTTTTTCCTCCCTCTGTAAGATGTCTGTGTTGGGGATCCAGCCCTGAACCAATGACTGTAGCAGCAGACTGACCAGGACAGGACAGTGGCTGCACTTAGACACTGTCAAAATAATAGAAGACATTTAGTCCTGTTATCAACTGTTTAGAAGATTTTCTGTAATGAACAAATCAGTCTCTCAACAACATTCCTTAATTAGAAAATTGAATCTATGTTTATGAAAAGCACCTTGTGGGATATCGGACTGGGTAGAGAAGCAAAAAGCTGTCTCTATTTGAAGCAACATGTACATGACAAAGATTAACTAAAGGGCAAGGAAATCCATGAGGTCAAATGTTAAGCGATAATAACTGCCATCATAATCATTTACTGTTGAATCCAATGTGAATGATGTTATAGTTAAGACTCACCCAGGTATCTGAATATGGAGCTGGTGGCCTGCCTGACCGTGGAGGCTGGGTGGGAGAGATACAAAAGGAAGGTGTTGGTGTAGGTCAGCCAGTCAGACAGCATCATCTGTAGCGGCAACACCTGTGTGGAGGAAAGAGAACGTACATACTAACGCACAAGTCGATTCATTCACAGGCACCTGAATTTTTATCAATCAATCGCTCAATAAGCTAAATATTGAGAAATTCTACCTCCTCTGTATATATAGATACCAAAGGTGAGTTTATATATAGAAGAGGTAGAATTTTTTATATTTGGATTAGCGACTGAATTATAAAAATTAAGGTGTCTGTGATTCATTGCCAATACATTGCACATAACACACAATTCAGTTACTTAACTCTTCATTGGTTGAACAATCTGAAAACTTCAACTTACAAGTACGGTAATTATTGAGTTATGCAGTGAATGGAATACCTTGATGATTGACAGACACACACTGAGTAAGCCTTCAGCTGCATAGGCATCTAGGAACTGGATTGGCAACTTCTACAATAAGATAAACAGGATTAACACCAAACAAGCAGGGACTTTTGGTTTATATCAATACAAATTGGACTTATACTAATGAAAAATGACTCACAATAGATTCCACAGAGCTGAGAACGTCTGTAGACCCAACGACGTCTTTTAAAAGCTGCTGAATAACTTGTTGGAATGTCGAGTAGGCTTCCTAAAACATAGATTTATTGCTGTGTGATAGCAACTACAATTTCAATACATCAGCAATACTGAATGGTGTGAGTTAATTAAATTGTTACTATATACCTGGACATCACTACATGATATGTAAGTGGACAATGCCTTGGCCGCATGTTCCCTGATGGTTAGCTGGGAGTGATACAGCAATTTAAACACAACATTGTGAATCTCTGACGATATGAAATTTGGCACCTGTGGGATATCCTGAAAATTATGAGATACAATGTTTGCAAAGGAGCATATACATGTATCAGTGAATTTCACAAATCATCTTTAAAACCAAGGAAAATCAATTTAGAACCCATATTTCCATCAGGTAGAGAAACATTTATGTATAATGAAACATCATGTATATAAAATTTTATACATTTTTTTGAAAATAAATCTAATGTAATGTTTATCTTATGTACATGTAATGCATAAGAATATATTATGAGCATACATGCTCATGAGTACAAGGTTATGAAGAACCCAGAATATATACATTATAAGACCATTAATACAGACAATTCAAAAATTAATATTAAGTCAAAATGTTGAAAATTTTGTGTAATGTTCTCAAATTCAAATATTGAATTGATTAGTTACCATGGACTGGTTGTGGAGAGAGAATTGTGGAGTGGTGGATCTAGAGTCAGCTTTCTCTGTATACTGCTGAATGATGGAGTTTATACCTGTAATAAACACACTGTAGTTACACAGGAAATCAGGGAACCACCATGTTACAATGTCACATTTATACAGACTCTTAAATCATTGTGTCAATATCAAAAAAATATCAAAAGAGTTATCAAAATATTTTTGTTTCCAAGCAGTCATCTGCAGACTTTGTGTTTGAGAGTGAAAAATTCAATTATCATGCGTGAGCCACACATTCTATTTAGTAGGTTCTATATATCTATCTTACCCATTATTGCACCCTCAACAGCTTGCCATGAGGAGGTCTCAGAGACACACAGCTAAAAAAAGATTGAATGAAGTTTTACTTTAGCGATCAATATAAACTTATTTTATGCTATACAGCTACTAGTTTACTGATAATCCACCCTCTATTCTCCTTCCTTCCTTTTAATTCCTGTTCTCCCCCCTCCCCCTAAAAAAAAAACTAATGTGGACATGTATTAGTGATTATATACCGGTATATGTATATTCAATATATGGTTTATGCAGACTGTGTCATCTGACTTCACTTTTATCCAACCATCAAAAAGATTTCAAAGAAAAAATGAGTTACATATCTACAGTAAATATATTTTGATAGCAAACATTACCTTAACAAGTTTCTGGAATATCTTTTCTTGTTCAACAACGGAAAGATGTGACACTATTGGTCCCAAACTTTTGGCACAAGAATTTCGTATGGCTGACCAAACATCAGTTAATGCTGCTATGATTAATTTCTAAATACAAAAGACATGGAGCAGAGATTACAGGTAAGTAATTTGAATGTGAAATATGCATTATCAATGCATTGTCATACAAATACACATTTAAATTATTAACTTGCATCTGCACTTTTAAAAGTCAACAAAAATTAGTTTGCTTATAGCTGCCAATATTGGCAATGACCTTTGTTGTTCTACACATATTCATAAAATTCTCTCTAAAAAAATTACTTGTATCAATTGGGTGCATTCAAAGTCCTGTAATTCTTCTTGATTTTGTCTTAGCCACTCCATGAAGTGAATGATCGTTCTGTTTCGGACAACATGGACATCAGAGACTGGAAAATAAAGGAATGACAGTTCTTTATTTCCAATACTGCAAGTCTTTAATCTTTTAATCAATGTTTTAAAAAAGGTTGTATCCTTCTTTTCTCTCTCTCTCTCTCTCCTCTCTCCTTCCTCTCTCTCTCTCTCTCTCTCTCTCTCTCTCTCTCTCTCTCTCTCTCTTGCAAAGATATAACGAATCCTTGAACATGATTTACTTACCCTGCTTCATTGTATACTCAAATGCATGAACTAATTGAACAGAGAGGGGCTGGTGGATGTACCTGATAAAATAAAAAGTAGCTTATTATTTACCATATCAAACTGGTGTTTTATGATAACAATAATGAATATCATCTTAATTGCTTTCATGTAAATGATAACGTTTTACTGTCACTGTAAACTTAAAAAATTAATTTGAAACCCATGTTCCTTGGAGCAGTCTTTACTTACCACCTGATAATATTATCAAGAAGGTCATTTAACACTGCTTTCATGTGTCCATCACTGGCTTCCAGTGTAGTTCCAGTGCTGGACATTCTTCTAACTCGTCTCATTCCATCTCTGCCTGCCTCTGACCATCCATATCTTCTATCAAACACATAGCAAGTCAACTTATTCAGCACATCTTGATCAGAAATTAAAACCACAATCTGAGACTCAAGGTGATGGGTTGACATTTCTCCATGAAAATGATTCTGATTTCCATTCCCATTCTGAAACCCTTTTGCTGCACCAGTGAGATCAGAGAGATGTCTGTGAATGGATTTCAACATGATCTGCTCATCTGTTGAAGATTTGGCTGACAAAAGAGCCATTGCACAGTCACATAGTCCATTTGTAGATGAAGTCATTTTTGTGTTGTAGAGATCATCTTCAAATGCGTTTATCTGAAAATCTGCAAAATTATCCACGTATCTATTATTGTAATGATTGTTATTAGCAATCTAATTTGAAACAACTCAGCCCTAGGTGGGATTCATACGGTATATATCAAGTGTATACTAATGAGAAACTTTTCACTGAGTCTCTTAATTAACAAAAATGGAATATAATTAATTAGGATATATGTCAAGTTTCTACACGACATACGTAACTACGTTGTTATGTACTTATATAACTCCTGCTGTGTCTCTAAGTATTAAAAGAGTTAAATGGACTATATATAACAGTAAAATGCAAACTAGTACCACATACAGGAATATTTATCAAACCCATTTAACATACTGAGAAATCTAAGACCTGTTTAACCAATTGCCAAGGATGTTCAGGAAAACGATATTTATATTGCATTACCTATTCGTTACCAAAAAATTCCTCCGAGAAAATTCGGCACTCTGAATTGGGGTTGTTATAGACGCTTTCATTTCTTCCGAAAGACTATGTTTCAAAAAACTAAACGTCCATCTCTCAACCTTAGTTATGTTATGCTTTATGAACATCCAAATGAAACATTTTGCACTACCGTTTCATTAGAGCGAAAACATTTCACTCTTTATGTTTACGATCCGAATTTCTTTCGAAAATAGAGGTATAGAATAGGGTACTTTTTATATCCTATAACCAGGCACTATAACCAGGATGTGCGCATGCGTGAACCAACTTTCCATCGGGATCGGTAAACGATTGGGAGGAAATTCGAAAGCTATTTGGAGGAACTTCGAACTGATATATGTGCAATTTAAAAATGCGATTTTTATATGAAAAATATGATCAGAAGTGATAAAAATGTTAGGTACATTAGATTTTACACCAAAAAATTAAATAAACAATTGAGAGAACAATCAAAATCAATGTTACAGGAAAACAACAGGCACTTAGCATCGGAGGGGGGTTGGGGGTTGGAATGGGGGCAGGGACAGGGGGACGGGACTGCCCCCCTCCAGCACACGTTTTCTCGCAGCAAATATTTTTCTTGAATTAACATACAGTTGCACCCCCCCCCCCCCCCCAATGTTTTTGGGACCATGTAAAATTTGAAATGAAAGAGAGGAAATAAACTGTGAAATTGAAGTTAAAGGTACACTTAGCCCCCTACCCCCACGGATTAGGATTTTCAATTATTTAAAAAGTATTTAAATTGAGTTAGGGTTTTTTTCAAGGCAAGATTGGATGAGTCTGCCCTCAACCCACTTTGCTACGATGCTAGGTGCCTGAACAAAATATCATGGTTTCATTACATACATGTATGCTAGTATAAAGACTTTATGTAAACCAATATTATCTCGTGCATTGTTCCATTCACCAGGTTCTACAAACACCTTAGTCCAAAATAAATAAAAAATCCAAGACTAGGAGGGGAAGAAAGAAGAAATCTATTTTCCTTTTTTTTTTTACTCAGGAGCTATTTTGTTGGGGGGGGGGGGGGTATTAGGGGTGAACAGGTCACTGACCCCTTGTAGATCTACCCATGACCTATCACCAGGGTCTGTATACACATAACCAGGGTCAGTATACCCATCATCATGGTCTCCAGGGTCAGAGTACGTATCACCAGAGTCTGTGTGCCCATCACCAGGGTCTGTACACCCATAACCAGGGCTAGTATACCCATCACCAGGGTCTCCATACCTATCACCAGGGTCAGAGTACGTATCACCAGAGTCTGTGTGCCCATCACCAGAGTCTGTACACCCATAACCAGGGTCAGTATACCCATCACCAGGGTCTCCATACCTATCACCAGGGTCAGAGTACGTATCACCAGAGTCTGTGTGCCCATCACCAGGGTCTGTATACCCATAACAGGGCCAGTATACCCATCACAGGGTCTCCATACCTATCACCAGGGTCAGAGTACGTATCACCAGAGTCTCTGTGCCCATCACCAGAGTCTGTACACCCATAACCAGGGCCAGTATACCCATCACCAGGGTCTCCATACCTATCACCAGGGTCAGAGTACGTGTCACCAGAGTTTGTGTGCCCATCACCAGGGTCTGGATACCCATAACCAGGGTCAGTATACCCATCACCAGGGTCTCCATACCTATCACCAGGGTCAGAGTACGTGTCACCAGAGTCTGTGTGCCCATCACCAGAGTCTGTACACCCATAACCAGGGTCAGTATGCCCATCACCAGGGTCTCCATACCTATCACCAGGGTCAGAGAACGTATCACCAGAGTCTGTGTGCCAATCACCAGGGTCTGTACATCCATAAACGGGGCCAGTATACCCATCACAGGGTCTCCATACCTATCACCAGGGTCAGAGTACGTATCACCAGAGTCTGTGTGCCCTTCACTAGAGTCTGTACACCCATAATCAGGGCCAGTATACCCATCACCAGGGTCTTCATACCTATCACCAGGGTCAGAGTACGTATCACCAGAGTCTGTGTGCCCATCACCAGGGTCTGTATACCCATAACAGGGCCAGTATACCCATCACCAGGGTCTCCATACCTATCACCAGGGTCAGAGTACGTATCACCAGAGTCTGTGTGCCTATCACCAGAGTCTGTACACCCATAACCAGGGCCAGTATACCCATCACCAGGGTCTCCATACCTATCACCAGGGTCAGAGTACGTGTCACCAGAGTTTGTGTGCCCATCACCAGGGTCTGGATACCCATAACCAGGGTCAGTATACCCATCACAGGGTCTCCATACCTATCACCAGGGTCAGAGTACGTATCACCAGAGTCTGTGTTGCCCATCACCAGAGTCTGTACACCAATAACCAGGTTCAGTATACCCATCACCAGGGTCTCCATACCTATCACCAGGGTCAGAGTACGTATCACCAGAGTCTGTGTGCCTATCACCAGGGTCTGTACACCCATGACCAGGGTCAGTATACCCATCACCAGGGTCTCCAGGGTCAGAGTACGTATCACCAGAGTCTGTGTGTCAGTCACCAGAGTCTGTACACTCATGACCAGGGTTAGAATACCCATCATCAGGGTCTCCATAGCTATCACCAGGGTCAGTGTACGTATCACCAGAGTCTGTGTGCCCATCACAAGTGTCAGTATACACATAACCAACAATAAAAAATCCAAGACAAGGAGGGGGAGAGGGTGAAATCTATATTTTTTTCTTTTACTCAGGAGCTATTTTGTTTGGGGGGGGGGGGGTATAATGGGTGAACATGTCACTGACCCATAATAGATCTATCCATGACCTATCACCAGGGTCTGTATACACATTACCAGGGTCAGTTACACATCACCAGGGTCTCCAGGGTCAGAGTACGTATCACCAGAGTCTGTGTGTCTGTCACCAGAGTCTGTACACCCATAACCAGGGTCAGTATACCCATCAACAGGGTCTCCATACCTATCACCAGGGTCAGAGTACGTATCACCAGAGTCTGTGTGCTCTTCACCAGAGTCTGTACACCCATAACCAGGGCCAGTATACCCATCACCAGGGTCATCATACCAATCACCAGGGTCAGAGTACGTATCACCAGAGTCTGTGTGCCCATCACCAGAGTCAGTACACCCATAACCAGGGCCAGTATGCCCATCACCAGGGTCTAAATACTTATCACCAGGAATAGTTTACGAATCAATAGGGTCTGTGTGCCCATCATTAGGGTCAGTATATCTATCACAACAGTCAGTGCACTTATCATCAGGGTTTGTACATCCATTACTTTGATCAGTAGACTTTCACCAGGATAACTGTACCTATTACCTATCACCAGAGTTAGTTTACCTAACGGCCGTGTCAGTGTACGCATCCGTGGGTCTGAGAGCCCATCTCCAAGGTCAGTATACCTATCACAAGAGTCAGTACATTTATCACCAGTATATCTATCACATTCTCTATCACCAGGGTCAGTATACCTATCGACAGAGTCAGTGTACGTATCACAAGGGTCTGTAGCCAATCACAGGGGTCAGTATGTATCCATCACCAGAGTCGGTATACAAAAACGTGTAGATATTCTAAGGGTCAGCATACGTAACACCAGAATCTCAAAATCTATAACCAGGGTAAGTATAACCATCACCTGAGACAGTATACCTATCACAAGGGTCATGAGTGTCCGTATCACCAAGGTATGTGTAATCTTCACCAGGATCAGTATACCTATCACCAGGGTCACTCTACTTATCAACAGGGTCAGTATTACCTGACTCAGGTAATGGATATACAAACCCTAATGATAAGTGCACTGACTGTTGTGTTAGGTATACTGACCCTGGTGATGGGCACACAGACCCTATTGATGCGTACACTATCCTGGTGAAAAGTATTAAGACCCTGGTGAAGGGTAAACTGACCTTTGTTATGAATATACAGACCATGATGATGGGCACACAGACCCTAGTACTACGAACACTGACCCTACTAAAAGGAATAATGACCCAGGTGATATGTTTACAGTTCTGGTGATACGTACTCTGACTCTGGTGATAGGCATTATGACCCTGGTGATAGGTATTGAGACCCTGGTGATGGGTATACTGACTTTGGCTACGAATGTACAGACCCTGGTCATGAGCACACAGACTCTGGTGATACGTACTCTGACCCTGGTGATAGGTATTGAGACCCTGGTGATGGGTATGCTGACCCTGGTTGTGGGTGTACATACCCTGGTGATGGGTATACTGACCCTGGTTATGGGTGTACAGACTCTGGTGATACGCACTCTGATCCTGGTGATAGATATGAAGACCCTGGTGATGGGTATACTGACCCTGGTTATGGGTGTACATACCCTGGTGATGGGTATACTGACCCTGGTTATGGGTGTACAGACTCTGGTGATACGCACTCTGATCCTGGTGATAGATATGAAGACCCTGGTGATGGGTATACTAACCCTGGTAGTGGGTGTACAGACCCGGGTGATTGGTATACTGACCCTGGTGATGGGTGTACAGACCCCGTTGTTGGGCACACAAACTCTAGTGCTGGATATAATGACCCTGGTGATAGGTATGGAGACCCTGGTGATGGGTATACTGGCCCTGGTTATGGGTGTACAGACCCTGGTGATAGGCACACAGACTCTGGTGATACGTACTCTGACCCTGGTGATAGGTATGGAGACCCTGGTGATGGGTATACTGACCCTGGTTATGGGCGTACAGACCCTGGTGATGGGCACTCTGACCCTGGTGATAGGTATGGAGACCCTCGTGATGGGTATACTGACCCTGGTTATTGGCGTACAGACCCTGGTGATGGGCACACAGACTCTGGTGATACGCACTCTGACCCTGGTGATAGGTATGGAGACCCTCGTGATGGGTATACTAACCCTGGTTATGGGTGTACAGACCCTGGTGATGGGCACACAGACTCTGGTGATACGCACGCTGACCCTGGTGAAAGGTATGGAGACCCTGGTGATGGGTATACTGACCCTGGTTATGGGCGTACAGACCCTGGTGATGGGCACACAGACTCTGGTGATACGCACTCTGACCCTGGTGATAGGTATGGAGACCCTCGTGATGGGTATACTGACCCTGGATATTGGCGTACAGACCCTGGTGATGGGCACAGACTCTGGTGATACGCACTCTGACCCTGGTGATAGGTATGGAGACCCTCGTGATGGGTATACTAACCCGGGTTATGGGTGTACAGACCCTGGTGATGGGCACACAGACTCTGGTGATACGCACGCTGACCCTGGTGATAGGTATGGAGACCCTGGTGATGGGTATACTGACCCTGGTTATGGGCGTACAGACCCTGGTGATGGGTATACTGACCCTGGTTATGGGTGTACAGACTCTGGTGATACGCACTCTGATCCTGGTGATAGATATGAAGACCCTGGTGATGGGTATACTGACCCTGGTTATGGGTGTACAGACCCGAGTGATTGGTATACTGACCCTGGTGATGGGTGTACAGACCCCGTTGTTGGGCACAAAAACTCTAGTGCTGGATATAATGACCCTGGTGATAGGTATGGAGACCCTGGTGATGGGTATACTGGCCCTGGTTATGGGTATACAGACCCTGGTGATAGGCACACAGACTCTGGTGATACGTACTCTGACCCTGGTGATAGGTATGGAGACCCTCGTGATGGGTATACTGACCCTGCTTATTGGAGTACAGACCCTGGTGATGGGCACACAGACTCTGGTGATACGCACTCTGACACTGGTAATAGCTATGGAGACCCTGATGATGGGTATACTAACCCTGGTAATGAGTGTACAGACTCTGGTGACTGACACACGGACTCTGGTGATACGTACATTGACCCTCGAGACCCTGGTGATGGGTATACTGACCCTGGTCATGGGTGTACAGACTCTGGTGATAGGCACACAGATTCTGGTGAGACGTACTCTGACCCTGGTGAAAGGTATGGAGACCCTGGTGATGGGTATACTGACCCTGGTTATGGGCGTACAGACCCTGGTGATGGGCACACAGACTCTGGTGATACGCACTCTGACCCTGGTGATAGGTATGGAGACCCTCGTGATGGGTATACTGACCCTGGATATTGGCGTACAGACCCTGGTGATGGGCACAGACTCTGGTGATACGCACTCTGACCCTGGTGATAGGTATGGAGACCCTCGTGATGGGTATACTAACCCGGGTTATGGGTGTACAGACCCTGGTGATGGGCACACAGACTCTGGTGATACGCACGCTGACCCTGGTGATAGGTATGGAGACCCTGGTGATGGGTATACTGACCCTGGTTATGGGCGTACAGACCCTGGTGATGGGTATACTGACCCTGGTTATGGGTGTACAGACTCTGGTGATACGCACTCTGATCCTGGTGATAGATATGAAGACCCTGGTGATGGGTATACTGACCCTGGTTATGGGTGTACAGACCCGAGTGATTGGTATACTGACCCTGGTGATGGGTGTACAGACCCCGTTGTTGGGCACAAAAACTCTAGTGCTGGATATAATGACCCTGGTGATAGGTATGGAGACCCTGGTGATGGGTATACTGGCCCTGGTTATGGGTATACAGACCCTGGTGATAGGCACACAGACTCTGGTGATACGTACTCTGACCCTGGTGATAGGTATGGAGACCCTCGTGATGGGTATACTGACCCTGCTTATTGGAGTACAGACCCTGGTGATGGGCACACAGACTCTGGTGATACGCACTCTGACACTGGTAATAGCTATGGAGACCCTGATGATGGGTATACTAACCCTGGTAATGAGTGTACAGACTCTGGTGACTGACACACGGACTCTGGTGATACGTACATTGACCCTCGAGACCCTGGTGATGGGTATACTGACCCTGGTCATGGGTGTACAGACTCTGGTGATAGGCACACAGATTCTGGTGAGACGTACTCTGACCCTGGTGATAGGTATGGAGACCCTGGTGATGGGTATACTGACCCTGGTTATGGGTGTACAGACTCTGGTGATAGGCACACAGACTCTGGTGATACGTACTCTGACCCTGGTGATAGCAATGAAGACCCTGGTGATGGGTATACTGTCCCTGGTTATGGGTGTACAGACCCTGGTGATGGGAACGCTGATTCTGGTGATACGTACTCTGACCCTGGTGATAGGTATGGAGACCCTGGTGATGGGCATACTGGCCCTGATTATGAGTATACAGACCCTGGTTATGGGCTCACAAACTCTGGTGATACGTACTCTGACCCTGGTGATAGGTATGGAGACCCTGGTGATGGGTATACTGGCCCTGGTTATGGGTGTACAGACCCTGGTGATAGGCACACAGACTCTGGTGATACGTACTCTGACCCTGGTGATAGGTATGGAGACCCTGGTGATAGGTATACTGACCCTGGTTATTGGAGTACAGACCCTGGTGATGGGCACACAGACTCTGGTGATACGTACTCTGACCCTGGTGATAGGTATGGAGACCCTCGTGATGGGTATACTGACCCTGCTTATTGGAGTACAGACCCTGGTGATGGGCACACAGACTCTGGTGATACGCACTCTGACACTGGTGATACCTATGGAGACCCTGATGATGGGTATACTAACCCTGGTAATGAGTGTACAGACTCTGGTGACTGACACACGGACTCTGGTGATACGTACATTGACCCTCGAGACCCTGGTGATGGGTATACTGACCCTGGTCATGGGTGTACAGACTCTGGTGATAGGCACACAGATTCTGGTGAGACGTACTCTGACCCTGGTGATAGGTATGGAGACCCTGGTGATGGGTATACTGACCCTGGTTATGGGTGTACAGACTCTGGTGATAGGCACACAGACTCTGGTGATACGTACTCTGACCCTGGTGATAGCAATGAAGACCCTGGTGATGGGTATACTGGCCCTGGTTATGGGTGTACAGACCCTGGTGATGGGCACGCTGATTCTGGTGATACGTACTCTGACCCTGGTGATAGGTATGGAGACCCTGGTGATGGGCATACTGGCCCTGATTATGAGTATACAGACCCTGGTTATGGGCTCACAAACTCTGGTGATACGTACTCTGACCCTGGTGATAGGTATGGAGACCCTGGTGATGGGTATACTGGCCCTGGTTATGGGTGTACAGACCCTGGTGATAGGCACACAGACTCTGGTGACACGTACTCTGACCCTGGTGATAGGTATGGAGACCCTGGTGATAGATGTACTGACCCTGGTTATTGGAGTACAGACCCTGGTGATGGGCACACAGACTCTGGTGATACGTACTCTGACCCTGGTGATAGGTATGGAGACCCTCGTGATGGGTATACTGACCCTGCTTATTGGAGTACAGACCCTGGTGATGGGCACACAGACTCTGGTGATACGCACTCTGACACTGGTGATAGCTATGGAGACCCTGATGATGGGTATACTAACCCTGGTAATGAGTGTACAGACTCTGGTGACTGACATACGGACTCTGGTGATACGTACATTGACCCTCGAGACCCTGGTGATGGGTATACTGACCCTGGTCATGGGTGTACAGACTCTGGTGATAGGCACACAGATTCTGGTGAGACGTACTCTGACCCTGGTGATAGGTATGGAGACCCTGGTGATGGGTATACTGACCCTGGTTATGGGTGTACAGACTCTGGTGATAGGCACACAGACTCTGGTGATACGTACTCTGACCCTGGTGATAGCAATGAAGACCCTGGTGATGGGTATACTGGCCCTGGTTATGGGTGTACAGACCCTGGTGATGGGCACGCTGATTCTGGTGATACGTACTCTGACCCTGGTGATAGGTATGGAGACCCTGGTGATGGGCATACTGGCCCTGATTATGAGTATACAGACCCTGGTTATGGGCTCACAAACTCTGGTGATACGTACTCTGACCCTGGTGATAGGTATGGAGACCCTGATGATGGGTATACTGGCCCTGATTACGGGTGTACAGACTCTGGTGATGGGCACACAGACTCTGGTGATACGTACTCTGACCCTGGTGATAGGTACGGAGACCCTGGTGATGAGTATACTGGCCCTGATTATGAGTATACAGACCCTGGTGATGGGCACACAAACTCTGGTGATACGTACTCCGACCCTGGTGATAGGTATGGAGACCCTGGTGATGGGTATACTGACCCTGGTTATGGGTGTACAGACTCTGGTGATGGGCACACAGACTCTGGTGAGACGTACTCTGACCCTGGTGATAGGTATGGAGACCCTGGTGATGGGTATACTGACCCTGGTTATTGGTGTACAGACTCTGGTGATGGGTACACAGATTCTGGTGAGACGTACTCTGACCCTGGTGATAGGTATGGAGACCCTGGTGATGAGTATACAGACCCTGGTGATGGGCACACAAACTCTGGTGATACGTACTCTGACCCTGGTGATAGGTATGGAGACCCTGGTGATGGGTATACTGACCCTGGTTATTGGTGTACAGACTCTGGTGATGGGTACACAGATTCTGGTGAGACGTACTCTGACCCTGGTGATAGGTATAGAGACCCTGGTGAAGGGTATACTGACCCTGGTTGTGGGTGTACAGACTCTGGTGATGGGCACACAGATTCTGGTGATACGTACTCTGACCCTGGTGATAGGTATGGAGACCCTGGTGATGGGTATACTTGCCCTGGTTATGGGTAAACAGACAATGGTGATGGGCACACAAACTCTGGTGATACGTACTCTGACCCTGGTGATAGGTATGAAGACCTTGGTGATGTGTATACTGACCCTGGTTATGGGTGTACAGACTCTGGTGATGGGCACACAGACTCTGGTGATAAGTACTCTGACCCTGGAGACCATGGTGATGGGTATACTGACCCTGGTTATGTGTATACAGACCCTGGTGATAGGTCATGGGTAGATCTACAAGGGGTCAGTGACCTGTTCACCCCAAACCCCCCCCCCCAACAAAATAGGTCCTGAGTAAAAAAAAAAGGAAAATAGATTTCTCCTTTTTTCCCCTCCTAGTCTTGGATTTTTTTTATTTATTTTGGACTAAGGTGTTTGTAGAACCTGGTGAAAGGAACAATGCACGAGATAATATTGGTTTACATAAAGTCTTTATACTAGCATACATGTATGTAATGAAACCATGATATTTTGTTCAGGCACCTAGCATCGTAGCAAAGTGGGTTGAGGGCAGACTCATCCAATCTTGCCTTGAAAAAAACCCCGACTCAAAAATACTTTTTAAATAATTGAAAATCCTAATCCGTGGGGGTAGGGGGCTAAGTGTACCTTTAACTTCAATTTCACAGTTTATTTCCTCTCTTTCATTTCAAATTTTACATGGTCCCAAAAATATTGAGGGGGGGGGGGTGCAACTGTATGTTAATTTACTTTTTTATAAGTTAATTCAAGAAAAATATTTGCTGCGAGAAAACGTGTGCTGGAGGGGGGCAGTCCCGTCCCCCTGTCCCTGCCCCCATTCCAACCCCCAACCCCCCTCCGATGCTAAGTGCCTGTTGTTTTCCTGTAACATTGATTTTGATTGTTCTCTCAATTGTTTATTTAATTTTTTGGTGTAAAATCTAATGTACCTAACATTTTTATCACTTCTGATCATATTTTTCATATAAAAATCGCATTTTTAAATTGCACATATATCAGTTCGAAGTTCCTCCAAATAGCTTTCGAATTTCCTCCCAATCGTTTACCGATCCCGATGGAAAGTTGGTTCACGCATGCGCACATCCTGGTTATAGTGCCTGGTTATAGGATATAAAAAGTACCCTATTCTATACCTCGAAAATATGCAGTCTCCATTTTGTGACGTCAGAATTGGCACTCGATCCCGATCAATATCAACCTCAGACTCAAGTAGAATAATGATCGAGAAAAACAATGATAAATCCTTGTTCGTTCTGTAGATATGTATTCATTTTAATAGCTAATCTTATCGATTACCCTATATCTGTCCTGGTTATGTGTTGTTATTTCCCTCAGAAATGATTCATCGATAATTTGGACAACGTTCACCGGCAGATATGCTGCAGAGCCTTTTCCAAAAAAATAAATATAATATCAATATGTAATTTTTATTTTAAAGAAAAGGGAAATATCACTTTGTCTCTGCTTGCATTTACTTTGCATTTACTTTGAGTAAAACGAATGAAAATCACTGATGTTATAACAATATGAACAGAAACCTTTGTTTAAGGCAACAGTGCACACAGTGTCAGATAGTTAATTTGTCAACAGAGTGAGAGGATATATATGAAAAAATATGTTATGGGGAAATACTAAAAAAAATTGCAGTGATAAAATTTTTGAATGTTATGAAGGGTTATATTTTTCGTATGTGTCTGAAGAACATATTCATCACATGACATAAAAATTTCTTTCAATTCGTTAATAGTTGACTTTTGAAATATATTATTTTACAAAACACAAAAAACATTTTTAAAATTCTGTAAAAATAGCTAAGTAACACTATCATCATTTTGATATTTTAAAAGTATATGTTTTGTGGTTTTCTATTGAAAATTGGAATAAACTGTGGGTGTATAGAGCCACCTTAATGCAATGCGGTTGTGCGAGGGGCGGTGATCTGGGCGTCCCCTATTTCTTTATTTTTTTTGGATAGAAAAAAAAATACGGTGTTTTCAGATTCACGAGTCCATCAGCTATGTATAACTTAATAACTAAATTCGATTGCTAATGCTATTTTTCATTTCTTCGACATATATTTCTTAATTTCAACGACCTAAAATTAATTAGCTTGAAAAACTGTTGATTTATCTTGATTTCTGTATATGTACTGCTTTAGCTTCTTTTCCATTCAAATTACAGATCATTCGATCTGTAATTTCACTTCTTTTCAAAGCAAACGAGTTCACATTTCAAATGAAATGCTGTTAATTAACAGCTTGTGAATTTATAAAACCGGACCGGCAAAAAACTGCGCTTCAAAATTACGTTGCAAGGAAAAAAAGGGGGAAACTGGCAAACCACTAATCAAGTAAGATGGAAAAATATAACTGGTTCATGTATATACATTGTAACTATCAAAATAGAAGAAATCAACAATTACCCCACCCCTTCGGCGAGGATAAACTTAACCCACGCATGCAATAAAATGCACATATTACATGTATATATACCGAATACACATTTATTCTGAAACGTTCGAATTATGTACATGTACAATAGATCCATGCGTTTCAACTTAAGCTAAATATATGTGGCTACAAATGTTTACATATTTTCATTGTTTCCTGGAATTTTGCAAAGAAATTTAATCTTATCCACTCCAGGCTGTTTTGTTTAAGTATTTCATTATCATAATAAAGTTAAATTGGAATTTCAGAAGTTTCTTAATTTATTTTTTAGTTTGATTAGATTCAATGTCTTTGCTTTTGAAATATTTAGATCTGTTTTAGAACGGTACATTTGAGTAACTCAGTGAAGAACATTGATAAAGTAATAAAGACTATCTTATTTAGTGTACGGCATGTTTACACCTTGTATACTCCAATTATACCCTATCTTAATCTATATGTTATAATTATATATAATTATATGATATTGTTTAGTGACCTGAGAATTAAAACACAGGGGGTTCAAGAGCCTTGAACACTTGATAACCTCCGGGAAATTCTTATTCACAGTTTCCGGCTTTGTGTCATAGTGTGAAAACCTCCGACGATCAACATGGCGGCTCCACAAGAATCTGCACAAGGTGTGAACAAAGCTCTTTCACTTGATGTATATTACTTTTTTATTCGAGATACAATTTAATCTCAATATAATTTTATCCATCGTTTTTCAAACCAATAGTTGAATATGAAAGTCACACAGTCCAGTAAATCCGAGACGCCTTAGTAACGGGTATATAGAAGCTTCCTTGTGTTAATGAAACTCATGCAGTTAGTGGCTATTTCAACACTAAAAATGACAGCTTAAATAATCAATCCCCCACCAACAGACACATCAGATAAATATTTATCAGAGGTGGCTAGAGATGTTCAATTTTTATATCGATTTCATTCATTTTCTTTATTTGAAATTGTATATCCATAAGAAAATGAGTAACATCCGACTATGTTGTATAACTTGTAATTGTATTTGAATCCGAAATTTAACTTACTTTTATATGCTATAACTGTAAATAAATTGCTGTAAATATTTTTTTCATCTAGGGCCTGATTAACTGATTAAGGAAAATTAAAGCCATGCACAATGTTAAGTGTATTACTGTTGTAGTAGGAAAGGAGGAATGGGTATATATATAAATACAATGAAAATATATGGCTGGACCGGGAATCGAAACTGGGACTCTTGCAACTCTAGTCAGGAGCTCTACCACTGAGCTACCCAGGTCGATATTGATGGTCCATATAGCCCCAACTACTACGTTCCTCCCTCCTTAAATATTTTTTGACCCTGAAGACACAACTACTATACTATAATCATTTATAGCAATTTCTGCTGAAAGTGCCCTTTTCAACAGGAAAATAAGCAAAGTGTTTCCAAATTCATAAGTCTAATGAATGAAAAATTTTAATAATATGAGGAACATGAATAAAATTTGATATTTTTCTGTATTTTTGCTGATTTTTTACACATAGAAAGTCAGAGTTTTAAAATACTCAAGTAACTTCTTTTATATAACAACCCTGTACCATATTATGTAATCATAATGATTTATGATGCAGCCTCCCAATTTCAATGAATGAGTGTCAGAGTCCTAATATGTTTGACCTTAATATCTTGTTTTATATTTCCATCATTCTTAGTGATACATGTACTTCATTGGCAAATTTCCATAATAAGTTACAGACCAAAAACAAGACAATATTCTGTAAAAGAGATGCAAGATTGAACAATATAAAATTAACTAACAGGCAATTTTGAATTTATATTGGACCTATTGATTATGTAAAAGCAGAGTTTCGTTGAACAATCAAAACAGTTTTCAAAATGAATCGCTGTTTTATATCCAACTGTGAAAAGGTTACATTTACTGGACCTTATTCAGATTCTGTACTGTAGTTAATGATATTATTTTCTTCTTTCAGTTCCTAGAAATTTTAAACTGTTAGATGAACTAGATCAGGGTCAGAAAGGGTCAGGAGATGGCAGTATAAGCTGGGGATTAGATAATGACGATGATATGAGTCTGACATACTGGAATGGAATGATTTTAGGTCCACCAAGAGTAAGTCTTATCAAACTACTATTGTATTGTATGATACATCAAATTATGTAACAGTTGAAAGCAGCTGTGAGTAACGGGGGCATGTTCAACATAGCAGGTGCTCGTGAGCACTCACTAAAATTCACTATACCTAGTACCCGGGATACAAATTTTGGTGAGCTTTTACAAGCACTTGCTCTGTTAAACATGCCTCGAGTTTCAATTTTTTTTTACCTCAATGTAGAAATATGCAGACCAAAATTCAAGAGAGATAAATAGGACTCGTTTTTCTTAAATGCTGCCTCTTGAGTAATATTTGCTGTACTTTAAAGTACCGGTAGCCACAATACTGTAATCACTTGGATTATTGATAAAGTTATTTTACTTGTCAATTTGATAGAAAATGAAATAGATGTATTGGCTGATTGTTTTAAGTTTAGGAACTATATAGGAAGTACATTTGATAAGGCCAAAAAAAATTACTGTTTGTTTGGAATTGCTTCCTGACCCATTGAAATACCCCCCCCCCCCCCTCCCCCATGATAAAATTTTTTAGGAAAAAATAAAGAAAGTTTTTACTGCTTTTTGTTTATATATATGTTCATTCATCAAAATAGCATGAAATTTCCACTGTTTATGGAGATTTTTTGTTTTTTACCAATTTTTAATTAGCTAAACTACCAGTTTGAAAAATGAAAAAAAATCTCCCTCCCTCCTGGGTCTGGAAACCTCCAGGCAGCAATTTCAAACAAATTCTTACCGGTATTTAAGGATGGCCTAACAAATCAAAATTAAAGTTTTAAAATACATATGTACTCATTGAATTGGATTAATTTTCAGACACCATTTGAAAGTAGAATTTACTCGCTTAAGTTAGAATGTGGGCCGCAGTATCCAGATAGACCCCCCACAGTCAGGTTCGCCACGAGGATTAAAATGACCTGTGTAAATGAATCATCTGGAGTAGTGAGTATTCTCTTTATATTGAAACAATGTAATTATGTTTTATTATAGACACTATTTTGTTACTGCTCCCTTCAGCAAAGCTTACATGTTGGTCGCAAAACATGTACTATACTGCATGTTACATGTATTTCTGTCAGAAACCCTTTTATACAACTTATAATGAAGAAGACTTTGTTTACAAATTTTTTTTCCAATTTGACTATGACTTGTTTTAAGTGACAATAAATTTCCTTTAAAAAAGTTATTCAGTACACCAGGTCCTCATCAGTCAATATCATGGTACTTAAGGTGGAATAACACATCATCACAATATTGCTGACCTCTGATCGAAACAACATTTCTTTTTTTTTTAAGGATTTTATTGACAGCAACATTTAATTTACTCCATAGCCGAGTGGATGAAGTGTCGGGCTTGTGATCCATACATCACAAGTTCAAATCCTCCAACGGCTTTTGTTACTTACTGAATTGAATTTTTTTGATTTTCATTTTTTATCCCAAACTGCAAATTTTTCGCTTATTTGACATACAGTATGTAGTTTATTTATGATTTAAATTATTCTTAATCAAATAATTTACAGTTAATTTTTCTGACTTTTTCCAGGTGTGTTATTCCACCTTAAGTTATTGTAGAACTAAATATTTCTTTGCTATTGAATAAGTTGAATGTCTTTCTTTTTCCAGATCGATACAAAAAAACTAGATAGTATGAGAAATTGGAATAGAAACATGTCAATAAAGGCTATTCTACAGGACATTCGACGCCAAATGACGCTGAAAGAGAACAGTAAATTGTCTCAGCCTCCAGAAGGAAGTTTGTTTTGATCAAACAAGACATTAACAGAAAAAAGTGCTAGTATTTTTTTGAAAACTATGACTGGAATGTCATTAGAGGAGAATGGTTTGAAGACTTCTGGTGTATTAATACACAAAATAATTTGCAATTTTAAACAAATATCGAAATGAAAAATTGAAGGGTAAATCTTCTTCCGATTACGATCATGTTAAGACACGGTACAAACTTGATCTTGCTTTATGGGAAATGAGATTGCTTTCTTATTTACAGGCATCTGGCATTGTACAGTCCTGAGTTATCAAATTTAAGCATAAGTATAAATTGCTCGTGGAAATAGAATATTTATCTAGTGTATATTGCATTCATGTTAAATGTGCATTAAATTTGTAGGGAATTTATAGAAGAAATGTCAGAAAAAAAATCAGTACTAGTAAAGTGTTATTTAAAAGTGTGTAAGTTTCCAAGCTTGCAAGATACATGTATTACTTAGTATATTGATGAATAAGTTATCTTTATGAATATGAATAATTCATTAAAAATACTTAACTCATTCAATTGTGTCTAAATTATTTACATCAAATACCTCAGTTAATAAATGTTGAAGGCATGATGTTGTTGACGGGCATAGCAAAAGATGTAATTCCATAAATGTCTAATCAGGTTTTCTCTCTTAATACACATATATGCAAGTATTAACAAATTTCTTATCTTCACCAGAAATGTTCATAAAAAATGGAGAGAAATACAGAAAATGAAATAACTTGGCTCACAAGCTCGTTACTTATTTTTTTCTTGCTACAGCCAACAGTAATTACATGTAAAGAATCAGTGCAGTCTTTTCATTGGTATTATATGTACACATACATGTTGATTGTTTCCTATGACTTTTAGTTGCTGAGTGACATAAAACTCTCCCCCTTGGTAGACGACACCCTGCTTCCTTGCATGCAGGGGTACATGTGTTTTGACATTTGATGCTTTAGTTGTTAACCTTTCATATGATGAATGCTGATTGACACATGTATTTGGTTCATTGTCCTTACTCTTGATGAAGTCAATAAACTTATCACATAAGTTTTGTGTTGGTTATGATATGATTTTTTTTAAACTGTTCAGATTGATAATTATGCCCCCTTCAAAGAAACATATATATATATTGTACATGTATTATTTAGATTCTATACTTTATGGTTCATAGAAGTGCTTGACTGTTTATCACATTTCCTGACACATTTCTGGTGCCGTGGATCATGCAATAATTTTTATACAGATTTTTAGAGTGTTGTGATTATCTCCTCTTGGAAGAAAAATTCAGATTTTAATAATACGGTATTTTAAGGATTTAGTTTTCCTATCTCAGGAAAATTTGTTTGGTTGAATTTAGACCAGTGGTTTTATAGAAAAGATGGTTCAGGTGGGTTAAAATGTTCCCCTTGCCTTATATATTGAGATGGCAAGTTGAGAAATTGTCCTATGGTGGTAACACAGCTTTCAGTGTTAATATTTTGCTGTCAATTTGGTAGTTTCCTTTTTATCTAAAGAACTGTCATATTTTTTAACTACATGGTATTTTACTTGGTATGATGGATGTAAAATATAAACATCTATTCCATACATTAGTGATTTACCGAACATCTATAGATGCATCTCCTTTTCGGGAAGTACCATATATTAAGTACAACTTGAAATACAGTACGAGTTATCCATAGCCGTACACACAGTTTAAATGTTTAATCAAGCACATTCATGGCAAATTAGTAGTCGAAGATATTTTAAATTCAGTACCACAGTTTAAAAAAATCCAACAGGCAATTCACTTTATTTTTAAATGAAAAAATTTACCAGATAATATCTGTTGAAGCACTGAATTTGGCCATGCAATTTATGGGAAAAGGCACTTTACCTCCTAAATCCTGATGGTTCAATCACTTCAAACACTGTAAGTGGGTAAGCAATTTGTTTTCATACTAATCAACAATCAATTCAATTAGTCATAAAAAATATTTTAATATCTAACAATAATAACAAAAATATTAATTTGCAAGAAATTCTCTTTCTACGGCTTCGGCCATTTCATCATCCACAGACCCTATGGACTCGGCAAAAGAATCTTGTGTTTCTGATTCAGTATCTGGAGCAAATGCTTCCATTGTTTTTTCATATTTCTCAAGTTCATTTTCACTTTCCTCATCCCTCCGATCTTTTTGCTCTTCATTATCAGAACTACTTTCTGCAGACTTTGAGGAACGGAGCCTCTTTTTGAGATTCCAGCCTCTGGGGAACTCTCCCGACATGCTGTCTTCGCTGCTGCCATCATTATCATCATCTCCACTGCTTAGAACAGACAGACGGATTCTTTCGTTCCTGTCTATGTCATCTTCCTCAGATTCATCTCCTTCTTCATCCATGAAATCCTCTACTTCTTTGTCCATGCATTCCAAGTCCTCATCTGAGAATGCCAACATAGGATTATATGTGGTAGAAAAGCGATTAGATCCAATTTTAGCAGCAGATGGTCCCTCCTCAGACTTTCCTGCTTCATTTTTCTGGATGTCTGAAACTTCCATTTCTTCTTCAGCTGCCGATTTTTCTTCATCTTCATTCTGTCTTTGTCTTTTACCAGTTTCCGATTCCTCTTCATTTTTACGTTTCCTATTTAGGCGTACAGTATCTGGACTTTCACAGTAAAGATTACCTGAAGTGGAATCATTTAGTGGATAAAGCCTTTCATCCACATGCTGAAGTCTTTCTGCGCAAGTCCAAAGCCATTGGGGATTCACTAATTTCACATGTTTATGTTTCTGAGCCAATTTGACCTTGATTGTCCCTTGTCTAGCTGCCACCACATGAGTTGTATATTCTGATTTATTTGAACCATCTTTTGCACGGGCAACAAAGTCTGAATGAACATTTGCACCTAGCATTTTAGCTACATGATAGGCTCGACTTTTCTCCAAAGGTACATTCATGGGGAACACGCCGCTAAATAACAGGTTTGTTCCTTTCAGCACTTTTCTTTTAACATATGGTAAGATATTTTTCATGTCAGGTTTTTCAGCATCCTCCCCTTTCGATTTCAGCTGATCATACATATCATAAAATGCCTTGTGAACTGTGCCCAAAATATCCTCCAGGTAAAGTAAATAGTCATCATCATCATCCCATTCAATTTCCACTTCCTCTTTCTTTGAATCCTCTGTGTTGGCTCCCTCTTTTTCTTTATCACTTTTAATTTCATTCTCTCCATCTTTCTTATCTTTCTCTGAATCAGATTTTTCAACCCCTTTATCATCATTGTCATTTTCCTCCTTTCTTTTGGAGCATGGTTTCTCAGATTGCTCATCTTCTTTGATTTTATCCTTAGTTTCATTTGAATCTTTTTTCTCCTCACTATCTTCTGGAATATTAGAACTATCTTTGGTTTCTTCTTTACTGTCCTCCTTTCCATTTACCTCTTCAGTCTCCTTTGCACTCTCCTCTTCCCTCTTACTATCATTTTGTGTGGTTTCATTTATTGCTGCCTCTGGTTTCTGCTCTTCACTCCCCTCCATCTTTTCCACCTCAGTTTTATCCTCCTTGCTGTTTGATCTCGAGACAACGTGTACTTTGTGAGTGAGAGGTTCTTTGTCATGCTCCGTTTTATCTAATCCCGGTGGAGCGTTGATGTCTGCAGTGCCTTGGAAGAAACGGTAGGGCTTTACGTGGATTAAGTTTGGTGAGAAATTCCAGACATCTTCTCGATCATCTATGATACACACCATGGAATCGCCACATGGAAACAGAGCTCTGAAAAAAAAGAAAAAAGAAACAGGATTAGGCCTCTTCTTACAATCACTTGTTCTTCACTATTGATCTATATTGTACATGTAAATTCTCTTACTTTAGATTGGCCATTTTGGAGTTTTGGTTGAAGCATTCATCTCTAGATAGAATTCTGTGCGAGAAGTATTTGCCATCTGGATCCAGGAATTTGGCGATGATGTGGGCATACATACGAGACCCAAATGTACAGATGTGTAGCTCATACAGTTTGGAAACATTTTCCAAGAATTTTTCTGTCCTTGGACGAATACGGGTATGGTACCATGGCATCATATTCCCATGACTAAGTTGGAAATGGTACACATCCTGAAAATATAATTTTACTTATGATCAAAACATTCTCTCTATACCTGTAACTTTTTTTCATGTATAATTACAAAAGATCCTGAAAACGTATTACATTTGGCTGTGTATTCTATTAAGCATTTTTGGCAGAAACAGCGTCTGCTAAATCAAGTACATCGCAAAATGTAAAATATAGAAGTAGATAAATAGGTACATTCAGAAATGCGCTAAATCAAATCCACCCTAACTTGGAAAACATTGAAAAATCATATTCCGCCAAATATTGTACACGCTAAATAATAGTAGATATAGTATGTTAATAGTAGTTGTTCTCCTGATTATATGTGTCTACTTCTGTCTTAATTAAAGCTGGCAGGTATCCTCCATTGAACAGAGCATATACCAGTACATGTAATACAGTAAAAATCGTTTAGTATGAACACGGATATAGCGAATTCTCGGATATAGCGAAGTTTTTTTGAGTCCTCAGTAAAATTATTGCAAAATTTTACGGTTTTAATGAATTTTGATATAACGAATTTACAAATATAGCGAACTGATTTTGAGTCCCATTTAGGTAAACGATAACGAAATTCAACACTTTTATAACGAATTTCTTTACAGTTCAAATAAGTTTGCACTACCATTTAACATAATAGTTTGAATGAACTTATTTTCATATAAATTTTTCGACTCACAATCCGATTATTAAAGGTATCAAAGAAATGTATTTTTATTCTAAGCCTTTTTTAGCAAAAATTGTTATCTGGTGAAAGAAAACATGTATATAGTGAATTCGCTATAGTTATTATTACAAATTCGTTATACAGATATAGCGGATTATGGATATAACAAAGTAAATCCATTGGTCCCCAGGACTTTGCTATAACCGAGTTTTACTGTATATCAAGATAATTTTATCACAAAAAATGTCTCTCATTTGTTAATTTTCATCAAATATATCCAGGGGGAATAAGGCCAAACCAAAATTAATTCTCAGGGTACTGCCAGATTAGGTAAAAAAATTACCACATTTAATTTGATTCATTCCCACTCTCGAATAAAATTTGACAGACATTTTATACAGTATATAACTCTTCTAATGAAAAATAAGAGGCATATGAGCTTTATCACTAGCTTGAACAACAGTCCATAAGTGATTTTTGAATTTTTCCCAGATTTTTTATTAAAAGGGCAATTTGGTTCATGTGAAACGTTTCTGGATTGATAAATAAAAGGAATGGTGAGAACAGGTGGTATGAAAACTCTAAAACTATGCCTGCCACTTTTTTTTATATTTAGAACTTTTGGCCCAAGAAACCAATGATAAAGTTTATTTGACACTGTGTTTTTCATGAAAAGAGTGACCTCTCTTTCTTAACATGTTAATCAGTGTACCTTAAGGTTTGGAGGGATGTTGTCGTTGGTGGTGTGAATCAAAGTCTGATCCAGATCCACCAGTAAAACAAGCTTCCTGGTCCTTAACAGTCTGTCCTCATCCATCTTCCCTAGTTCCAAGGCTTGCTAAAATGAAACAATTTTAGAGGACTGAGGATTCGAACATGTGAGAAATTTACATTTGCTAACAGAAACAGTTTTGAACAGTGCTTTTAGAGGAGTTAGGAATTAAAACATGAGAGAAAATACTGTATCACATTTACATTAGCTAAAATGAAACAGTTTTTAACAATGCTTTTAGAGGATTGAGGATTCAATCATTTGATTACTGGTAAATTTTTCTACAATATTTACATTTAAATGCATAGTTTATTTGCAAAGTCAGAAACAAATAAAGAAATGCTGATCAAGTACTATACAAAAAGTCCACCACATGTTTCAATTTGACATAAAATGGACAAGGCATCACATAAGCACAAACACTGAATAATCTTGTGATGACATGTTAGCAACTGATTTACCTTTTCACTGATGATAAGTTCTGGAATGTTGTGCACCATGGCAACTGAAGCACTGACAGGTTCCTTTCTATTACCAGCAATTCCTGCTTCCCTACAATTCAGTTAAATCGGATTATTGCTTATTTTGTAATGTTACTTGCTCTTGGTCCTAAGCTTTCAAAAGCAATCAAAGTACCGAAGAACTGATGGGAGTTGATTTTATCAATGTTTATTTATTTTTAAATCAATGATATGTTATTTTGCATTACAAGTACGGGTAGTTTCTAATCTGTATTTGAATTATGCATATTTTTATAATATAAATTTTTGGAATTTTTCGACACCAGAATGTTGATAAAATCCCATATGAATCATGTTAAGTAATATTTAAGGATAGAATTAATTCAATCAAACTATGTATCATTGATAGAAATATTTCTGGAAAATTTATGGATCAAAGCAATATTGAACTCTACTCTCGTTCAATCAAACACTTGGCAGTCGCCGTTAATCTCCGACAAGCAAGAGAGACTCTCTGATTGTCGGCGATTTACGGAGACAGCCGAGCGTCGAGTTGAACGAGACTATATTGAAATCTGGCGTAAGAATACATACGACTACAAAAATTATCTAAATTGTTCGTACCATTTAAAATCTGACTATTTTCAAAGTATTTATAAATAAGTTTCGTTGAAAAACAATGCTTTAGCATACATTTTATCGAATTTATAAGTTATTTTCAAGAAATAAGTCTTGTCAGCGGCGATGATTTGTGCTCTGGTCCAAACACTGTTTCACTTTCGGTTTGTCAGAGTAACTGCATAGGAGAGTTGATTAAAATCAACTCCCAATAAAAATTGCTTTGCTTTCTTTAAAATAATTGGTTTTATAAGCTGACTACATCGATGGGGGAAAACCCCCTAATAAAATCAAGAACTGTCACTCAAGTACACAATTAAGGTTATTGATTTTCAAAGTTCTAACCAATTATTTAAGCTGACATTAACTCTTAAAAGTATCAAGTCGCCGTATAAGTTTTGCTCCTTAGCTGCCACTGGGGTATATATGCTGATCAATAAAGTTACGGTCAATTGTGTTCCAACATTTGAAGACATGCAGGTTGCACAGACTTCTCAATACATGAAGTACACATGTAATATGTTTGAAAAATAAAGTAAACTACAATCAATTAAATGTAAAAGAGGGTTTACTCTCTGAAAGAATGTTTAAGGTATCCATATTATCTTGGACAGATACATGTTGTACTGGCTTACTTTGCATGCACATATAGAGTGAATAACATCTACATCTCATCTCTAATATGGCGGAAGTCAGAGATAAAAGGGAAATAATGTATATTTATGCGGATTCATGTCAGCTTTACTGCATTAATGATCATGATACACCTCCCCTATGATTGACATTCACCACAAGAGTCTAAAGTTTTATCAATACTTGAGCTAAAAATAATGCGGCTTATATCAAAATAAAATGTATGTGTTTACTTTAGTATATATTGCATGCATAGATTGACAGTTGTCAAACTCAAAATATCTAATGAAAAAATACTGAAATTACTTTCTCAAGTCAGCCCCACAATCAGCACACATATCCTTCATCACTGTAGGATGAGTGCATGACTCCATCTTCACCAGACCGTCACTGAAAAATTGGTCGTACATAGTATATGATATCCGATTATTCTAGACGAACTGTAGTAAACAGTAAAAGGCTGGATCATATCATACATAGCCGAGATGATGTTTTACTTACTAACAAGACTCTTCGGAAAATTTTTAAAAATATATTATTCATTTGAACATTTTTTATGTTTACTTCATTAAGAGTTCAAAAACACTTTGCAACAACCTTCCAGGAGTATACTCGTCTTTCAGTTCCAAAACGGTTCCAACCATGTTTGATTTCAATTTCAAATTTTTCTTGTCATCCGTTTCATACAAGCAAAGAAGCCCTCCTTTCCCAATCTTTGATCCTTTCTTTACTTTCCATTTTGTAACTTTGATTGGTTTATTCTCTACAGGAGAAATCCAACACACGGTTCCCGTATCCGAAGACTCCATCTTGAAATCCGCGGGAACCGACTTTATTGATTGTTGAACCCGATCTTAAATATTAAATAGTCTGTAATCAAAGTACTGCAACGTACTAATTCGGATATAGTTCATGTAGCCTGAATTAGATTTTCATAGTTCCAAAATCAATAAACGCTTAAATTTGAGAGCTTATGAGGCGATGAGAGACATTTTTAGCTCATCTGAGCTGAAAGCTCAAGTGAGCTATTCTGATCACATTTTGTCTGTCGTCCGTCTGTCCATAAACTTTTCACATTTTCAACATCTTCTCAAGAACTACTGAGCCAATTTCAACCAAACTTGGCACAAACCATCCTTAGGCAAAGGGGATTCAAAGTTAAGAAAATTAAGGGTCACACCCGTTTTCAAGGGGAGATAATTAGAAATTAATGAAAAATTTCGAGAAATTTTCAAAAATCTTCTTCTCAAGAACCATAAAGTCAGGAAAGCTGGAACTTGTGTGGAAGCATCCTCAGGTAGCGTAGATTCAAAGTTGTGAAATTCATGACCCCCGGGGGTAGGGCGGGGCCACAATTGGGGGGGGGGGTCGAAGTTTTACATAGGAATATATAGAGTAAATGTTTAAAAATCTTCTTCTCAGAAACTAATCAGCCAGGAAAGCTGAAACTTCTTTGGAAGCATCCTCAGGTAGTGTAGATTCAAAGTTGTGAAAATCATGACCCCCGGGGGTAGGGTGGGGCCACAATGGGGGCTCGAAGTTTTTCATAGGAATATATAGAGTAAATCTTTAAAAATCTTCTTCTCAGAAACTAATCAGCCAGGAAAGCTGAAAGTTCTTTTGAAGCATTCTCAGGTAGTGTAGATTCAAAGTTGTGAAAATCATGACCCCCGGGTGTAGGGTGGGGCCACAATGGGGTGTTAAAGTTTTACATAGGAATATATAGAGTAAATGTTTTAAAATCTTCTCCTCAGAAACTAATCAGCCAGGAAAGCTGAAACTTGTGTGGAAGCATCCTCAGGTAATGTAGATTCCAAATTGTGAAAATCATGATCCCTGGGGGTAGGGTGGGGCCACATTGGGGGGGGGGGTGTTAAAGTTTTACATAGGAATCTATAGAGTAAATCTTTAAAAATCTTCTCAGAAACTAATTAGCCAGATGATTCTTTATAATTGTTAAGACTTTGTCTCCAGGACAATTTTTCGGCCTCACAAGAAGGTTCGGAGTTTGATGTAAATTTATATACCATATATATATAAACAATTGTTAAGGATCTTTTTGAGAACTGCAATACTCAACATGTGATATGACTATTAAATCATCCTGTTAGAAAAGGGACTAATGATTAAAAACATAAGAATATCCAATGGGGGGGGGGGGTGGATTTTATTTATACAGGATCTACATGTATTATTGTACATTGTCCAGATTGTTTGTATTATGACTCCATTAAGCTGATTTTATCATACCTATTGTTCCTCATGTGAGCAATGTGGCCCATGGGCCTCTTGTTTCACAATCACATTGGCATTAGATGAAGCTTAAATAAAGCAGTTAAACTGGTATACAGTACATGCATAATATGTGACATCAAACCGGGTTAAGGTTTTCTTAAAAACTGTGCGAGAAGTATCCATAAACAATATGTCGATAAAAAAAATCAAAGTACATTTATGATGCTTGATTATCTTTATATATGGTGCATATATTTGTAAAATTGAAATGCCAATAACTTCCTATCTTGAAAACTGCAGGAGCAGTTATCTGGACAAATAATGGACCTTGTGTGCAATATTATCGAAAAAAGTGCTGTGTTCATTAGCTGGCAATGTTACTCATAAATTCACAAAAACAAAATAAAGTAATATGCTCTTCCCTGATAATATGTACAACTGACCTGCAAAAACCTTTCTGTCTCGAAAACTGTATAAATAAACATAAAGAGTACAAGTAATCTTTACAATAGAGGTGTCCTTTTTCCAATATTATGCCAAAAATGACTTAGTTCAACAACAACTGGTATTTTAAAAACGAATTATCAAAAATAAAAATCAAAGTAATATGCACATCTCTGATAAATGCAACAATTGATCCGCATATCATTACAATATGGGTACACTGTCAGCAGCCGCCCGTCGGGCATTTTCACTATTAAATAAATTCAATAGCAGGATTTACCTTTGAAGGCCTAACTAAAAACAAGTTCCAGCCTAAATGACATCTTCACAGAAACTCATGGATAAATGCTAACGTCAAGGGACTAGCAACAATAAGGAATACGAGCTTGAGCATATAAAATGGTCAGAAGATCAGGAAACTAGATAAAATATGGATTAAAAAAACACTTTTAGAAAATAACTCAAAGAAAAGGGAGGATTAAGCACATGCTACATACGTAGACGAGATTGTCAGTGGGTAAATAACTTGCAAACCCAAAAAATTATGGACATACAATAAACTTGAAAAGCTAGACACAACTTGATGATTCCCTTGAAGGATGCATGCAAATGGTCTTCTTGACTTCTAAGTATAACATAAACCAAGGCCGAAATATATTTTACTAATTTAAATAACGAATTTCTGTCAGTTTATACTGTACTTTTCATGTACTCGTTTTCAAACATGCAAAGAAGAAAACATACGGAGTATCTTAGTGCACTATTAATTTTAGTCCTTAGGGCATTTGCGCCGAACAAGCTAAAATAGTACGCTAAATTTACTTAGGAGGGCATGCGCGGGTCTAGAGGATGGTCGGGTAAATTCAGAATAAAATTCACATCGTAAAATTACCAAAAATAACCATCGCACGCCCCCCCCCCCCAAAAAAAAAAAATCAATCTCAGATCCCTCTCCCTCGATCCCTGTAAAATGATTACTCGTGCAATATTGCCAGTGCAATACGAGAGTAACAACTAACAAGCTAAAGCGGTCCACGTGTCTTTGCATAAAGCAATTTAAGGTACTTCACTACACCGAGACTTATACTTTTTAGGACACTACGTCACAAGATGGCGATTTAAATGTTTTGTTAAACTATTTGTATCAATCGAATCAGATGTATATTGTCATAGCTCATTGATTAAAGTATCAGGCTTGTGAACCGCAGGTCATGAGTTCGAATCCACCTGGGGCTTTTGTTCATGTTTACTGAATGAAATTTTTGAAAATATCATTTTTTTAATCTGAAATTGCACATTTTTTCGTGTATTTGACATATATACTTCCTATCCATCATGTTTTCTATCATAATCAAGCAATTTTCTACTGATTTGAGAAAATATTTCAAGGTGTAGTGAGGCACCTTAGGAGCGACAAGCAGTCGTGTCGATAAGAATATAAGCGATCATTCTGTCTGTGCGTTCACTCGGTTCAGAGTAGAAAATGCAATCCAGTTGGTGCATTGAAAGCAAAAGACGGACCTGAAGGTACATTCAGAGCAACATGCGGTCCTGTAGCTGTGCATTAAGAGAATCAAGCGACCCTGTTAATTTGTTGAAATTAAAAAATTCCAATGCCAGTGTTTTGAAATAGACAGACGGCCGTGTAGGTGCACAGAGCTACAAGCTTCCGTGTTGGTGCACAAAGAGCTACAAGCGGCCGTGTTGCTTCACAAAGAGCTACAAGCGGCAGTGTTGGTGCTAAAATAGCAACAAGCGGCCGTGTAGGTGCACAAAGAGCTACAAGCGGCAGTGTTGGAACACAAAGAGCAATAGGCGGTCGTGTTGGTGGCTTGGTGCACAAAGAGCTATACAAGCGGTAGTGTCAGTGCTTTGAGGGGCTGAGTGGCAAGCAGACGTGTCAATGTATGCTATTTACGTTGGATACCGGTATATGGAAGAAAAAGATGTTTACCATATATTGTGCTAAATACAGACATGAATTCAATGGACAGAAAACATCACGATTTTTTATTATAAGTAGAAATTTTCGGTTGAGTACATTTGTACATACTTTTTATCTATGATTTTTTAAAAAACGCTTTATCATCGTGATCATATCTGGATGCAATAACGTTTCGTGTTTGCTGCTTAACTCCTGCTTTGCAACTTTTAAGATGCTTGTAATTTAATTACGACCATGAATTCGAAGTTTCACGTACTCCTCCTAGATAACAGAATTTATCATCAACACCAAAATACAGACTAATTATTCTTGAAATTAAGTGCCGTCGATTATTTCATAAATTCATAATGTTTGTGTTAAAATTATAAGACGACGTATTCCATCTATTCCATCTGTGCGGATTATATATACTAAGTATAAATGTTCTATATGTCTCTGATTTGTAGCTTTATATATAACTACCCCGTTCTATCTAGGGAGAGTGTATAGTTGAATAAATACAATTATGTTTGCCTAACTTGACTTTAAAAATACATTAAATGTGAACAAATATTCATACATGTTCCAAAGATTAATACATGAGTCGACAAAAACGGACGTTTTCGATTGCATCAGTTTTTCTGTGAATTTTTGACATTTAAACGTGTTCATTAGCGGCTAATATAAGGAAACACGTGTAGCTCTAGAAAACAAATCTTGAATCGATTTCCGATGGAGAATATGTGTCAAAGACTCTCTCTGTGCTGTAGCAGGACTGTGTAGAATGTCTGACCAGGAAAACCCCGCTCGGACTTGGATCGGTGAGTTGTTGGGTTGTTTTTTTTTACGTTGTATACGTAAATAAATTATCGTTGTTAACCCGTTTGATGCATGTGCTTGCATGTGCATGCAGTTCACAATCATTCACGTTTACCTGTTATGGCACATGTTTCAAGCACATGTATGAAAAATAGTTTTAAACTTAAGCATTTACTGGGGTCGACAGCTTCATTGTTTTGTTTTTGGTATATACCATATGCCAACAAATATTGATGACTCCACACAATATGAGGCGTAATACTAAACGTATTGTACCTATATCCTATCACTTTTCGTATGTCATTCTCTTCGTGCGTCCAATGATGATGTTGACATATATGACACCTCAAATCATTGTGACCAATTAATCTAATAAGACTTTGAATTCGATTATCAATTAAAGTGATCCGTGGCTGAGTACATCGCGTGGTAATTTTCCCCTCACAGTTACCTTGAACTCTACGCTAGCTTCACAATAATGCGTCTTATACGTACATCTCATGAATATTCATAAATTTCGCAAATTTTACATTATTTTTCAATTAAAATCTATGTTTTTCTTAAAACTTCGTTACAGTGAAAGGTAACAAAATCAATAAATTGTTGACAACCAACTCGATTATGCAATTAAAAATTAATCTAGCATTTATTACTTAAAAAGCTAATTCAGCAATATCTTGAAAGACATGAAAAAGAATGTTCGGTAAATTAAGTCACGTGGTTGATTCCCCAGTCTCCCCTGTGTATAAATAACTGGGATTTGAGGTCCATAATTTACTACCTTATCCAATCATGCCGGTGCTAAATGGTATGTATTTGAAATGATTTGCATTATTTTGCCCATATTCATGAATACTGTCAAACAAGCATTTAGTTTTCAATGTTTGAATTTTTTAAAAATATATCAGGTATGTATATATATAATCAACTCGTAGCACTGACAAAAATTGAAAATGCGTAGAATTTTACTGTAGAATCAAAACATGTCAATACATTCTCATTAAAAAAAAACAAATTAAATAGCTGAAATGCTCGGTGGGGGTTCGACTGACCTTGTGTCAGTTAAACCAGACGAGAAAACGGAAACTTCCCAGTTGTGGACAGTAAGTTCGTCTGGTAAGTAGTAAGGATAACAATATGACACTGATTTAGAATGCAAAATGCATTTTTAAGAATTTCATTTGTCATTATTCTGATGCTTCATATTTTATCCTCATTAATGCGACACAAAATGTGTTTCTGTTAGAACACCTGTTCCGCTTAGAGCAGGTTTTCCGACAATACAAGTAGTACTTTAGCCATGCGTGGAATGTATGGTGAATTAAATCCTCTTACCCGGTATAATTTCATTTGATATTCTCGAAGGTAATACATGTATATTCTTTTATGATTTGATATATTTAAATCATTCAGCTATTTTCTGATCTTTAACTCTCTCTAATGGACCATCATATTTTATCACTGTTGGTTAAGCAAACACTATAGGTCATGATATATATCGTTTGAATTAAGAATTCAACTTTGGACAGGGTTACTAGTACTTGATCGTGTGTGTCACTGGACTTATTCTATCAGGGGGTAAAGAAGTAGGAAGGTATGCTATAATAATGATAATCAAAAGTGTTGTAAGAGACAGTAATTATAGTAGACCTAGGAAAGGTTGTACCTAGACCTGAGTAAATAAAAGACGGGCACTTCATTGTTGATCGAACCATTTCTGCTTTATAACAGAAGTTCGAACTGCGATGATGGAGTTTTGGCAAGACCATTCCAAGGATGGATCTCTAGAAGAGATGATGCTGGACAACAATGCGGCTACCATGACGGTAGAGGAACTCCCAGAAATACTCTCCTATATCCCGGAAGTGAAGGACAAAGATGTCGTGGAGCTTGGAGCCGGAATAGGGTAAATATGCCATCTTCTTTAAAATTTATTGTGGAACTAGGATCAAGAATTGGGTAAATACAAATTCTTTTCACATAGGCTTCTTTAAACAGTGCAATTGGAATCAAGAATTCGGTAGGTATATTTTTTTCTATCGTAGGGAAAAGTTTGGAAGGGATATAGTAAATGTACTTGCATGTAGCCGTAGATTTGTTTGCCCTTGGAACTGGAATTATATATATCGGGGGAAAAATCATTACTTAATTCTAATATAATTTTAACATAAACTTACAGGTGCAAAAATAATCGTTTAAAAATCAATTGCAGGCGTTTTACAACCAAATTGGCCAAAGATGCAAAGTCTGTACTAGCGGTGGATTTTGTGGACAAATTTATCGACAAGAACAAGAAAAATACAGCTGACTTTACAAACGTTGACCATAAATGTGCTGACGTCACACAACTGAAACTTCCCAAGAAAAGGTAAGCAGCGCGCGAAAGAATATTAATAAAAGTACTTTGTGAACATAGGTTTAGGCTCTATGACTGATTCATGCAGCATTGATAAACTTTATTTTTAGCGCTGATTTTGTCTTCTCTAACTGGTTGTTAATGTATCTACAAGACGAGGAAGTGAAGAACTTAATAAAGGAGACTCTCTTCTGGCTCCGTGAGGACGGGTATCTTTTCTGCAGGGAATCTTGTTATCACCAATCAGGTACTCTAATGCTCTGCGTTCTGTCACCAAAACTCACAAACTGAGTCCCACTTAAATAAATACCAAAATATGTAGAATAGAAGATTCATATATTATTCGGTTGTCTATTTTTAACAGGAAACAAAGACCGAAAATCAAACCCTACAAAATACAGGGAGCCGGGAATGTACGAGGCTCTGTTCACGTCTGTCGAAATTCCAACTGAAAACAACGACGAAGTATACGGATACGAACTGGTGCTGCAGAAATCTGTTGATGCGTACTACAAGGTGTTACTCTAAGTCCGCCATCTTTGCTATTAACTTCAACCACTTCCACCTTGTGGGATGTGCAAAGGCAAACGTTTCATGTCGTTCAAAAAACGGAAAGACAACGGCATCTTGATTAATATCTTGATGTATTTTTTAGCTAAAGAATAATAAAAACCAAATCGTTTGGTTGTTGCAAAAAGTTCGACGATCGAAGAGCGCAAACCATGGCTTCCGGACATTCCAGGAATTCTTGGACACAAAACAGTATTCAACGAACGGAATTCTTCGGTACGAGAAAATCTTTGGAAGAACCTTCGTAAGCACAGGGGGACTGGATACGACAAAGGTAGCTCCTTTTGATTTATTGTTTTTAGGTATATACAAGGACTTGGGTCCTTCGATCCTGATATAATTTATTGTGACAAATAAAATGCATATATGCAACATGATTATCATACTAGATTGTTGTGATAATATATCTGATTTGGCGATTTTTGGAGAAACCATCTCACGCCTTTTCGACACCTGTTTATTTCAGGAATTCGTTGACAGGTTAAATCTTAAGAAAGGCGAGGTTGTGTTAGATGTTGGCTGTGGAATCGGTGGAAGTGCATTCTACATGGTCAAAGTAATTATTGTTTTTAGTCACAGATAATCTCCATAATTTCCCATTTAGCTTTAACGAAGCTGAAGAATGTTAGAAACAATTATATAAAAATAGAGGTAACAATAATAACTGACGAATGTTTGAATAAAATAGTAAATGTTATTTAGTGACGGTACTTACGTGTACGTGATGTTGTCTTTATTTAATTTGCATTAGGAGTATGGAGTGAAGGTTGTTGCAATAGATCTGTCTTCCAATATGATCAAAATCGGCATGGAGCGAGCAGAGGAGATGGGCATTTCCCTACTAGACGTAATTAATTTACAGCATGAACTTCCTCAAACAGTCTAATAAATTTACAGCATCAGCTTACCCAGACAGTTTAGTACCGACAATGCGGTCAATTTTTCAGAGCACATGCGCCTTAAATTTAATTCTATTAAATGCATACGATTGTGCCTCCACAATAACGAATTGCACTTTTCTGGTTTAGACAGAATTTATTGTATTTGAAAATTTAAATATTGAATATATATGCAGTAATTAAGCCTGGAGAGGAAGTGACGTGTATTATTTTGTGGTACGACAGGTACAGTTCGAGGTAGCGGATGCCACCAAGCGCGTGTACCCGGATAATTACTTTGACGTGGTGTACAGCAGGGACACCATTCTCCATATAAAAGACAAGTTGGACTTGTTTCAACGATTCTACGTAAGCCGCAGAAACTGTAATAAACCTTCATGCAATAAACTGGATGTTAAGTCAAATGCTAGAATACTTATCTAAATTGCGCCCTTGTATAGTAAAGTAACGGTTATTTTGTTTCACAGAAATGTTTGAAGCCTGGGGGTCGACTTTTGATCTCGGACTATGCTTGTAGCCCGGATGAACATTTGGAACAATTCAAAGCTTACGTAAAACAACGAGGATACAACCTCTTATCCCCGGAACAGTATGGAAAGGTGATAAAATGACATAAAAAAGAGTACCAGTTTTCAGTTTGCTAAATATATACAATGAAAAATGCAACCTACACATAAACATTTAATCGTGTTATTTATTATGATTATAAGAGTGAATATTTGTTGGGTTTTAGGTTTTGGAGAAAGCGGGGTTTGTTAATGTGAAAGCAGACGACAGGACTGATCTCTTTGTTGAATCGCTGGAAAAGGAACTTGTAAGAACGGAAACGATCAAAGACGATTTTGTTAAGGTAACCAATCAACAAGGCTAAATCAGTTAAATTTCTTATTGCTATAAAAATGTCATCGAATTTAAATATGATAGGGTTGATATTGACCAAACTTTATTGTAACGAAAATCATAATTATTTATTTCCAGGAGTTTTCTCAGAAAGATTACGATGATATAGTTGGAGGGTGGAAGGATAAACTGGTCCGAACAGCCACCGGGGACCAGCGATGGGGAGTGTTCTACGCAGAAAAACCGGGCAATTAATGACTGACTACATAGAGACATGACGTTTAGGGGAGAATGGGTTGTGACGTGATTGAGTGAATTTCTTACGCCACATTTTTTTCCGTGAAAAATTGACTTTGGCTAAGTCTTCCGTTTGTGGTCATAGTATGCATGCAAGCTGTGAGGGTTTTTGATTTTCTTTTGTTTTAACGTTTTACCGTTATTTTCATTGAACCATTCCGCGGAAGATGACAAAATAACTACCGTTTCAAGGAATTGGATGATGTGAAGTTGTTGTCAATTTAATGAACAATTGTAATTTTTTTATGTCGTTATGTTGTTTTGAACATGTTGGTTAAAAATAAATGAGTTTCATTTAAAAGTTGTCGCATCTTTTGCTGAGGGAATTTTCTTTTTAAAATTCAAATAAAAATCAGTGCCGCACACAAAAGGGCATACATACAGTAAATCTCTCGTGCAATAGATTTTAATTATAGAAATAAGCAAGTTTCAATTTGATCTTCAATTATACATTATAATATTGATCTGCACCAGATGTTGCCTGCTTGATGCATGCTCTATTGCAACCAGCCGTACATCATGATATTCAGTTTTGATGTTTCAGGACTTGAACAAAAATAATATGCAATTTAATATATTCTGTGCGTTTCACTCACTGGCTTCAATCATCTCTGTAATATGTAGAGTACATCTGTTAAACTTATTACACAGATTAAACTTGCTCGATAGATATCATGATCTACATTTTGAAATTTGACAGTCCAAAAGAATGATGCAATGCTAATTATAAAGTTTTGCGTAGATAATTTGACAGATCTGGGGGTCCACGGTAAGACTGAGTGACCAGACATCGGGTGATTGTCTGTCGGTGCAAGGGCGGACACTCATACTGTTGCGTAAGTGAACAGGTCATAATCTCATGGAATGTTTTAAGCAATGCATGATCAAATCCAGAAATTGAAACAATGGAGAGATATCATACACAGATAAAAGTACCATTGATGGCCACTCAGTTGTCGGCGTTATAAAATGAGGCATCACTTGTTATAAGATTTGTGTTGAATGATTTAAATTCAGTCAAACATATATTAATTTTATCATCATACGTATATGGTCCAGGTACTAAACGTTGTAAAAATAAAATAAAATTCACCAATAATAAGTCACATACCCTAACAAATGTAGACTTAAATGCTTTTATCTATGTAACATTCATTTTCGGAAACAAACACTAAAGTCAGGGGTGTTACATGTCCTTTCCGATATACTCTATGCAGGGAAATGTTCGCCCCCGTTTTATTTTCACTCCCTGTCGCCTTCGTTGTCAGTGGACGAATTTAAAACTGGGCGAAGTCCAATGTCTCATGCAATCCAAAGACCTTTTAGCACAACAGGTATCTGGGCGAAATCAAGACTGGGCGAAGCCGTTTGCAAGTGTAGAAGGGCGAAATTAACCTTGTATACAGTATTTCATTGTTCATGTACATGTATATTTTATTTGATAAAATGAAATATACCGTAAAAGACGCTACGGCAAATATGTACGATTCTTTTCAGACGTCACGATGGGCATGCAAAAGACAAAAGAAAGCATGAAACTGTTTTAAAACGTTTATAAATCTACTATTCGTCTCTTTAAAATATTGTAAACAAATCCTAGCTGGATTTGTATTTTTTCCTTCAAATGTTCTAAGGACATTGATGGATGGAAAATTTTTGTGGTTGTTTGAACTGATAAGATTGTACGCAGAAAAGATAAATCTGTGACACACCATTTGATCCTTAGACCTATATATAACTAGTCTGCATGGCGATACATTCACGTTACACGACCATCAACTTTCATGCAATCACTTTGTGGTCACCGTAAGCCTAAAATGGGTTACAATAACTAGGTCACATAGGTAAATACACCTGCACCAATGGTATAAATGATTTCATATCATTCAGAAATGTGTGCTGGTACGTGATGATAAAAAAAACCAAATTTAAACGCCCATTAAATTCTTCAATATTTGAACCAGTCTTTTAGTAATTGAAATTATTCTTGTAAAATGATGCGCTATATATATACATAAATATAGTATATTAAATTTGGGGTTTTTATCACTAATATTAATTTACACCCCCCCCCCCCGTTATAGACATTATGTTCTTTTGTGACATTACAGAAAAAATATACCAATGCATGTTTTAAGTTAATTGAGTCATCGCATTTTATGGGTTTGATAGGTTATCGGCAATTCAAAAACAATTCATTTGAACCAATCTACCAGTAACTGAAATTAAACGCCATATGTATATATATATGAAAATTATTATACAGTTTATATATATAATTAGATATATTTAGTAGGTGTAAGAACAAAATTCACTATATGAGTTATTATAAATTTTATATTTACATCCACGAAAATTTACAATTTATAAAAATGCTGATTTCAAATTAACTGGGTTGATGTAAATACAAAATTAAACAAAAGGAAGAACAAGGGGCACATGGGCCACATTGCTCACCTGAACAAAACTGCTACAACTCTAATCAAATCAGCTTTATCTTGTGAATACAAAATATCTGGCGAATTTAGAGTAGGTCTTGTTTAAAAAGATGTGCAAATCTTTCTCCACATTTTCCTATGCTTAACATCAAGCTTCTTTTGTTATGTCAGTTATTGTTGTTTCAGCAATTTAGAATAAAAACTATATATTATGAGACTTTAATGTTCAATAATAATACGAACTGTAGCATCGATTTCCTGAAAGAATATTTATTACATATTTTTCATATACATATATCCCTATGCTGATTTTATAACCTCTCAAGAGACTCCAGTATTAATTTTGGGGTATCGCATAGCCCCATCACTCCGTCACTACCCCAACTCCGTCACTTTCGGGAAACTCCTCGCAGTTTCAAATTAAGTGCAATTATGACGTCATTTTTGGCATGTCAAATATCTTCAATCAAATGTCAACAATTTACAACGGTATTTAATTAAGAATGTGTTCAAACATAACAAAATTACACGTTGTTCATTTTATGCAACAATAATTGCGTGAAATCTGCTAATGCTTTTTCACGGGTGCACTAAAATAACTATATTTCTGACATGCGGACCCATTCGATGATTTACGGTGGTCAGTCATTTTAAGAGCGGTCAAGATGAAACATTTCACATGCAATTTATTTTTATTAAGGTTATTTATACATTTTTTTCAGTCCGCAACAGCGTTTATGCAGTGCACTTGATGATAACGTCAAATCGCTCATGCCGTAATTTTTGCCTTATACAGGGGTACAGATATATGCGGTATGTCGGTATTTAGAATAAGCCACATTTATTAAAAATGTAATAAATAAATAATATAATCATTAATATATTCATTATTGAAATGATATATTTGAAATATGTAAGGACAGAAATCAGACGGCATCCATACATTCTGAAACGGTCATTGTGATTGTTGTTACAAGGACCCATTTTTTATTCTGGCGATCATTTCATTTCAATGAAATTAAATACCATTTAAATTGTATACACCAATTTTACTTATTATAACTTGGCCTAGATACAAGTTGAGTTTAAACTAAATTGTTAATGTGTCTCCATTCCCTGGCGTATCATAGATCATGTGGGTGACGGAGTTAGGTTCATAAGTTATGATAGCACATGTGATAAACGTCGTATTCAGAGGGCTTATTTGAATAATAATAAAAATATTTTTGCTAATAATTTTATAAATTATAACGTTTCAGGTTATATTTAACGTTAGTGATTGCAAATGATAAAAACCGCAAAAAATAATTTACAGAGAAACGCGCAATGGTTTCTGCTTATAGTGACGGAGTTTGGGTACTCGGGGATAATGGTTTGAGAACAAATCAAAATCTAAGCTACATTTCAAAATCAAAAATTTCTCAAGATGATTGCATTATGACATTGGAGTTCTTGCGAAAAAGATTCTTGTTTTTAGATTTTTTCCAGTATAAATATGATTCTTAACTGTCACCCTACCCCCAGGGATCATGATTCGAACAAACTTTAATTTACTTGAATTTACTCTACTTGACTATAGTTGAGGATTTTTCCACTCAAGCTACTGCTTTTTGGGGAAGATAAATTTTGAAGAGATTTTCTCTATTTATTCCTATGTAGAAATTCCCCCCCCCCCCCACACACACATTGTGGCCCCACACTACTCCCACGATTCGAATACTTGTAATGGATCACGAATGGTAATAATGATTTTTGAGAAGATTTTTGATAAATGCGAACAAATTTTCAATAATTTTAAATTATCTCCCCTTGTAAGAGGGTTTGGCCCTTCAGTTTATCAAACATGAATTTCCTTTACCCAAAGGTTGGGTCAAGTTTGGCTGAAAGTAGCCCAGTGGTTCTTGAGGAGAAGAAGTACAGAAAATGTACAAAGTTTACGGACGGACAGACTGACGGAAACTGGACTGACAAAAGATGACTTTAACGAGCTTTGAGCTGGTGAGCTAAAACGATATGTTTTGGACGAAATAGCGCATGTATTTTGTGTAGTCATTTAAACCAGTAAAACAAGTATTATTATTAAAGGCATTATTTTTTAAAATATAAATGTAACAAAACAATTGTTACATACATGAAGGGTAAATCTGATAATTCGAGACATAATCATTCAAATGTTTCTTGTTTTAAGAAACTGTTTATTTAGAATTGAAGATGCTCATGTTAAAACACTATAAACACGACTTCTGGCCTCAAAATAATGAATAAGCTGTATTTTTTATTGAATATATTTGAACTATAAATATCAATTCAATAACACATGTACGTATTTATTTGCTGTTAAATTTATAACCGGTTTCATAAACTAAATTCCACGATGCGGGTCAATTTTCAACTAAAAACAACAGCAACAACAAAATCCAAATCCATCGATTTTATAATAAGCTGTTTGCGCTTCTGTGCTTCCGTAGATAAATAGCGTTATAGGTTTTTGATTTTCGCAATCAACATCCGGTTTGGCCAATCGATGAAAAATGGCGAACGAAGTCGTAAATGCACCGAATAAAACATGGGAATTAAGTTTGTACGAGCTTCACAGAACTCCTCAAGAAGCAATAACAGACAATACAGAAATAGCAGTGTCACCTAGAAGCTTACACAGTGAATTGATGTGTCCAATATGTCTTGACATGCTAAAAAATACTATGACGACAAAGGAGTGCTTGCACCGCTTTTGTCAGGACTGCATAATAACTGCACTTCGAAGCGGTAACAAAGAATGTCCTACGTGCAGGAAGAAACTCGTGTCAAAGAGATCCCTTCGGCCAGATCCCAATTTTGATGCGTTGATTTCTAAGATATATCCCAGTCGAGACGAATATGAAGCTCATCAGGCTAGAGTTCTTGCAAAACTAAATAAACAACACAGCACATCTGCACTAACCAGCAGGTAGTCATTTGGTCAGGTTATGTCCAGTTTTAGATTTTGATTGGGCCACATTTTTTTAAAGCTGCTTGGTCCGATTTATTTGTTATTACAGTATCAATTTTTTTCCATACAAACCATTTATCTTAGAAAGTTATGGACTTTCTCTATTTACACCAGCAAAATCAGTCTCCTTTCAAAGTTAGAAATATTAAAAGTAAATAAAAATAATTTCTTTCTGGGCAAACGAAAAAACAAACCAAAATGCATCACTGGAGTGTTTAGAAAAAGAAACTGTTTGGTCAGTCAATCCGCATGCTATGCATCAATTGTAAAAAAAGCAAACTTCAGGAAAATAAGTGAACAAAACGTACACATGTTTATTTGTAATTTGTCTGATCATTTCGACCTTTATTCAAAGCGATGACAAAGTCGTAATACAACCATACCCGTCTCCTTGTCAGGGGTGAAATTTAACATGAGGCGAAATAATGCGTTACCCTTTTATGTCATTTGTTTTGTTAGCAAATTTTGTACAGATTTTTCTTCATTGAAATTTGGCTTAATTGACTGGGAAAACTACTGCAATGTCTATTATTATACATATACTTACCATAAAGTGTGCATAAAATTTGATATAAAATCGGACCAAGCAGCTTTAATGTAGTGAGGTCTTATATCTGGCTCTTTGCAAGATTCTGCCGGATGGTATGACCTAATTTTCTTACAAACTCTTTAGACAGTCCCTCGTTTTTCTTTTTAGAAGTTTTGTTCCAAATAGGTTCACATTGAATCATACAGGGGAGATTATCCCACTCTATTGTTTAGCACAGTTTAGTTACTACTGCACATTTTATCTTTATGTAGTATCACTCATTCACTGTCACAATTTACTGGACAGTGTACAGTATTTATTATGATTTTGGCATTTTCAAATGGCAAATGACTTCACGTGAATTAAATAAAAATAGCTACAGAAATATCAAAATGAATACACTTGCTAAATAAGGTTAAATTGAATTTTTACATGAACAAAATATTTTTAACATTTTCTTCTATTTCAGTGAAACCTGATCTAAGTTTTATAGGTTTACTTTATTCATAAAAATGGTTTGAAAATTTTACAAAATAATAATTGTCCTTGCATTGTTTGGCAGCATTGAAGAAGGATTAAGAGTACAAGCCTTGAGCAGACCACAGAGGGTCCGCAAACATGCCACAGAACCAGACTTATCCCGCCTGGAAACAGCAAGTAATGCTTCCAGTGAAAATACTCCCCTAAAGAGACCAAAGACTTTGTCTGATGACTCTAGTGCTGAGAACTCGCTAGCAGAGGCGGTCACTGACTCTGCCCCACCCCCAGAGCTTCCCCAGCCAGTGGGAGACATTGAATTAATATTCAGACCTCTCCCAGCAGACCACGAGCCTCCAGATGACTCCCAGATTCGATATATTAAAACAACAGCTAATGCAACAGGTATTACTGTTACATGTATTATCTTTAGAGATTAAACCTAAGTTGATACATCAGCAGTCTTTAAAGATATAATCCTTTTCAATTTGAAGTTAAAACGTGTACAGCTTACTGTAGACACACAGGGTTAATATTTTCACTCCATTTTATTCCTATTTTGCAAAATCTGAATGTGAGAAAATGGTGAATATTAATCTTAATTTTTACTCTTTATTGAATACATGTATCACTAACATCTGGGCATTAAATAAGAGTTGATTGTTATTGTATTGTTTTTCAGTGGACCATTTATCAAAGTACCTTGCAATAAGATTGTCATTAGAATCCAAAAAAGTTGATGCAGGTATGATGGTGAACTTTTTACACATTTTTTTTTGTCTTTTAAACAACTTTCAAATTGAAATACTGTGGTTCCATCAATATTCAATGAATACCAATTTTCTTGGATTTCGTTATTTAGTTGATCCACAAAATTAAGTTTTTAGCTCACCTGAGCTGAAAGCTCAAGTGAGCTATTCTGATCACATTTTGTCCGTCGTCCGTCTGTCCGTCCGTCCGTCTGTCCGTCTGTCTGTCTGTCCGTCTGTAAACTTTTTACATTTTGAACTTCTTCTCTAAAACTGCTTATCCAATTTCAACCAAATTTGGCACAAAGCATCCTTATGGGATGGCAAATATAAATTGCAAAAATAAAAGTCCGATCTGTATTCTAAGCGGAGAAAACCTTGAAACTGTAGAAAAAGGGGGGTGCATTTTTAAAATTCTTCTTCTCAAGAACTACCGAGGCAAATTCAACGTAGTTTAGCATAAATTATCCTTATGGGAAGGAAAATATAAATTGCAAAAATTAAGGGGTAATTTTGTTTCAAATCTAAGTTATTACGAAAATAATAATAAAGGAAAGGCGTGTTTCGATCAGTTTAATAGCATCGGGCTCGGCATCCGATAAAATGGGTAGGCAAGACTTGGCCTGGGCAAAACAAAAGATTGGCAGTTATTAATCTGCCAATCTCATTAAAATTTCAGGATATTTGATGGACTAGTATATTTGTATTCGCTGTAGATATTGCTGCAAAATAATGCGTATTTAAAATTGACGATTGCCGATCCGCCCCGGCCTTTTTTTTGCCACGGCCCGGGTTTGCATACCCATTTTACCAAGACTCGTATTCCATACTTCTAAAACGAGGTTCTTTGTTTAAAGCAGCCATGACATTATACGAAAAAGGGTCGATCTGACTATGATGAATTTGCTTGTTGTGCAACAGTTCGCGTATGAAGGGAAATTTTGAAACATGAAAAATATATTGGTGCCGATTTTGTGAAGTAAATTGAGGCTAAATATTTCAATGCGTTGACAGTTTTCACACATGACGTTGGTGTTAGCTTGTTCTGATTTTCGTTTCGTTTTCATTATTTATGCTTTGTAACCTGGAAACTATCGTCTGTATTTCGTGATTTTTACGTATCAAATCAAACAGAGACTTCGGTAAATCAAACAGTTACGTTAACTGTTTACCTGCGCAAATTAAGCAAAATCTGATGTAGGGGTACTGAAATACAATTCATTCTATCGGTAATTCGGCATTATCTTTTGCGTAATGGTAGATTAATGCAATAGGTTTTGTTGAGATGCTCGACATTTTCTCTAGTTTATTCAGTTTAAATAGAGTTTGATATCGCTTACGGAAATATGTAGGTATATACATGTATATATATAATTCATTATACATGTAGTGCATGTTTCTTGTGTTTAATTGTTTACAATTTCTATTTACTAACCATATTTGAGTGTTAAGCTTCGAATTATAAGCAAGATACAGAGATTAGCTCACAATTCTATGTTTGTACACAGATCTTAAAAGCTAAAGATTAAAAATGTAACAGTAAATTGTCAATATTTATTACGAAAATTTTCAAAATCTGTTCTTCCAGAAACCAACTTATTGAATTGTAAACTTAACCTTTTTAGCTCACCTGAGGATGGGGCCACAATTGGGGGGTCGAAGTTTAACAAGTGAATATATAGATTAATCTTTAGAAATCTTCTTCTCAGAAACTAATCGGCCAGGAAAGCTGAAACTTGTGTGGAAGCATCCTCAGGTAGTGTAGATTCAAAGATGTGAAAAACATGACCCCTGGGGGTAGGGTGGGGCCACAATAGAGGGTCGAAGTTTAACATATGAATATAAAAAGTAAATCTTTAAAAATCTTCTTCTCAGAAACTAATCGGCCAGGAAAGCTGACACTTGTGTGGATGCATCCTTAGGTAGTGAAGATTCAAATTTGTGAAAATCATGACCCCCAGGGGTAGGGTGGGGCCACAATGGGGGATCGACGTTTTACATAGGAATCCACAGTAAATCTTTAAAAATCTTCTTCTCAGAAACTATTCAGCCAGGAAAGCTGACACTTGTGTGGATGCATCCTCAGGTAGTGTAAATTCACAGTTTTGAAAATCATGACCCCCGGGGGTAGGGTGGGGCCACAATGGGGGATCGAAGTTTAACATATGATTATATACAGTAAATCTTTAAAAATCTTCTTCTCAGAAACTAATTAGCCAGGAAAGCTAAAACTTGTGTGGAAGCATCCTCAGGTAGTGTTGATTCAAATTTGTGAAAATCATGACCCCTGGGGGTAAGTTTGGGCCACAATGGGAGGTCGATGTTTTACATAGGAATAAACAGAGTTATTCTTCAAAAATCTTCTTCTCAGAAACTAATCAGCCAGGAAAGCTGAAACTTGTGTGAAAGCATCCTCAGGTAGTGTAGATTCAAAGTTGTGAAAATAATGATCCCCAGGGGTAGGGTGGGGCGTCAATGGGGGGGGGGGTGTCAAAGTTTAACAAAGGAATATATAGGGCAAATCTTTAAAAACTAATCAGCCAGATGATTCTTTATAATTGTTAAGACTTTGGCCCCAGGACAATTCTCTGGCCTCACGAGAAGGTTCAGAGTTTGATGTACGTTTATATCCCATATATAAACTATTGTTACGGATCTTTTTTAGAACTGCAATACTCAACATATGATATGGCTATAAAATCATCCTGTTAGAAAAGGGACTAATGATTATAAACATAAGAATATCCAGGGGAAAATGGATTTTATTTATACAGGATTTACATGAATTATTGTACATTGTCCAGATAGTTTGTATTATGACTCCATTGAGCTGATTTTATCATACCTATTGTTCCTCAGGTGAGCGATGTGGCCCATGGGCCTCTTGTCATTGAAGTGCAATTTCTATTAACATTTTGTATTGATAGGGTCATTAGACACGAATTTACATATCCTTGAAACTGTGATGTTCACATTATCCACGAAAATGGATACCCTTGAATATTAATGAAAGAACAGTAATGCCCCCCAACTCTCAATAAAAAATATCTTATAATCAGAGTATTGTTTAATATATACGAGTACTGATGCATGTATTTTATTTCTAGGTACAAGTTCATCTGGAGGGGAAAATAAATACACAATTTACATTGCAAGTAACCCTGGAAACTACACAGCTCTCAATGGTGCTATGACTCTGGAACAGGTCAATGAAAAATACTGGCGTATCAACAAACCTTTGGAAATGTTTTATGCAGTTCAGAAAAAAGCAGAGTCACCAAAGAAATCAGAAAAATTGGAAAAATAACTTCTTTTTTTTATATCACCTCGTTGTTCATATCTTTCTGTTTTATTGTTCAGTAATATTGTCTTGTACATATAGATGTACACATGTATTTTGGGGACAGTAAATGGTTTTATACAGAAAACAAGGCTGCATGCATTGGAACAAATACTGGTAGTTTAATTAGAGGCTTATTATAGATTAGTGTCACTGTGACAGGGTTTATAGCCTGAATCTTCTTTTATATTGTTTTACATAATGTAAATTGTACATGCTCTAACGCCTCTTACTACTAAAGGAATGTTTCTTACTTTATAAAGCTTACTATAAAAAATGGTTGTCATTTTGTGAAGATGATGACATTTATACTGTTTAAATTTGTGTAAGTGCTAATTCAGACTGGTGATTCCGCTGTCATTGCTAAAGATACATGGATTTCAAATCAGTGTTCTTTGAATAGTTTTGAAGATGGGGAATTGACAATATCCTTATCACGAAGAGGATTTACACAAAATAGTTTGAAGAAATCCATACATTTTGATGTGTACATGAATTTCAAATTTCAAACTTATATTATTACCATGTAATCGATTTATTTGTTTAAATTTGAGTCAGTTTAGAATCATTATGCTGATGGAATTTAAGTTTAGATGCATGACACATAGGGAGACTGGGATTTGCGCAACCACTGCCATTGTCATGTTTAAAATGAAACACTGAGCCATTTAAAGTAAATGCATGTAGTTGTACTATTTAATATTTTTTAGGATTGAGCATTTTTATGAATATACATGTACTAGTACATGTTTTTCTACAAAAATGGTTTTTTGTTTGTTTGTTTTATGATTTATATATCGTTATTTCAATATTTGTTATTTTTTTCTTTTAACAAGAATGAATACTTGAGCATGTACGGTATTACAGTATAGATTTTATGGCATTTTCCAACAGATCTTCAGAATTCCTAGTATTTTAAACACGGAACAGTGAATGACTCTATGCATGATTGATTTGATCAGTCAATTATCAATTTCATTCAACTTATCCAGTCTGATCATTGTATCTGACATCTTTGTGGTTCATAATGAAAGTGTGTGTGGTTTCATTACAGATGTATGATTGTGTATAAAAACATTGCCTTTGACTTGTACAGATGTATTGTTCATGTATATAAATAAAACAGCAACAATCTTATTTGGAATGCAGTTTGGTTCCCTAATCACAATATAAAAAGAGGTGACAATTCAAGACATGGTTATTGTAAATCATGAAAGATTCTCTGCAAGTTACAAGATCTTAATATGTTCATGGACAAAATAGCAAATTTTCCATGTTTCCATGCATGAAATGTATTCTGTTCCCAATTACATTCATAAACTCATTTATGAAATTACCAGTACATTGTATCTATATTCTGAAAGAATGAAAGTGTTTCTTACCAATATATGTTGGAAAGCATATTTCAAGCCAATTCAAGGCACAAAATAATAAATGTTGCCTTTCCTCTTTATCTAATTTTTGACAGGGATGATTCATTGGTACAGAATGGATGTATACATTTGCTAAAAGGAAGCAAATGCAAAATCAAGGTCATTGCAGAAGTATAAAGAAAACATGGCCCAGGGAAAACGGTTTCTGACAAGGAACTTAACAGATATGTATTCTTTGACCTTGACCCTTGACATACTTGATTCAAGGTAAAAGCAGACTTCTTGAGTGCCTTGCAGCTTTTCTTGTGGTAAAGCTGGAGAAATGTTAAGGGAAAAAAATTATATTCCAAAACTGCCTTAAAGACATCTGTTATGACCTTTGACATAGAAACTTGGTCAAAATCACAACACATCTTCTTCCCAGAATTACTATGTAAAGTATTAGATAGGGTTAACAAGTGTGTTTCAAAGAGGACTGATATGACCTTGACCTAGGAACTGTGAGGGTCATGACCCTGTCCTTTTACCCAAGGCATTCTACAGGAGAGGATTAGTCTAAGGAGAGAAAGCTTATATATATATGCATTATCTGACAAAAGTTTTATACACATATGTCTGCTATAACTTATCAACCCTATATAGACCGATTTAAAGTCACTGCATGCGTGCACTAGTCTAACGTTTCCCAGGCCTTTTTTTTTTAACGATTTCCAAATTTCACTTGCCAAGAAAACATAAAATATCGAAATCGCCACAAAAGCAAGGAAAACGACAGACTAGAGACAGTAGAGTGCACTGCACAGTGCATGCCCCCTATACACAGGCACTTGTTTCTGAGAAAAAAAATTACCCTATAGTATAATAATAACATTTCTGAGAAAAAAAATCACCCTATAGTATAATAATAACACTTGTGTTATTATTATACTATAGGGTCATTTTTTTTGCTCAGAAACAAGTACCTGTGCCCCTATATCCAAAGGCACTCTGTTGGTGATGTTAAAAAGGTCAGGTAATGTCAGATATTTCGGACAAGGGTGATGTATGAGGCAGATTGGTCTAAGGGGATAGAAGGGCTCTATTTATGGAAGAAAAAATTAGCAAAAGTATATCAATTCTAAGCACGTTCCAGTCAGTTGTGACCATGACTATTCCGGGATTATACATTCAGTTTGGTTTTTGTTTTTACTTTCTTATGATATTATTTTTCCTCCTAGTACAAAAGAGTTATGTAAACACAATACATTTCCCGGTTTTCCCCGTTTTATATTCCAGGAGTGACTGAACAAGATGAAACGCAAATATTAACGGGTTTTTTGTGTCTGAAAACAAGAAAAAAGCTGGTGTTTTGACATGGCTTCTAATACAAATGACAACGAGACGGAACCTATTCTGCTGGTGAACAAACTGACCCCTCACTTTCTGTGTCCAGTGTGCGGACAGCTGTACAGGAACCCCGTCATTAACATCAAATGTGGACACACGTTTTGTAAGAATTGTGCCAGCGGCTGTTCTCAGTGTCCCGTAGATAACGAACCTTGTGATGCCAGTCAGCTAATAGTAAACAGGTGCTCTTCAAAATATTTCACCCCCCCCCCCCCCCCCCCCCCAAATCTCTGTCTGTATAGGATATTTAGTATACATATCAGTTTTACTTTAATATTGGGAATTTTAAAGAACAAAAGTTTTAATTCAATACATATTGATTATGGAAAATGTTAAAATTTTTATGGACGTACATACACTGTATATGCTCAGATGAAAGAGTGGTTTTATGGCATGATATTGACACTGTGTTTTGGAGAGAAAAAAATGTTTTGTGATTACAGGCTTGTTGTTGGTCAAATAGATGAACTTCTGGTTTATTGCAAGTACGGAATTAGAAAGGAGAATGGAATTTATGTAGTAGACCCTACTGGCTGCCAAGAACAAATTGCCATTGGTAATTATATGTTGGGTTTTTTTTCAAAATAATTTTTCTAGGTACTGGTACATATCTTTTTTTAGTTGTGAATCATGCATAATTATGATGTTCATTGCTATTTTATGTCTATAGCATTGTCTTTCACAAACTTGTATTTATTAATAAATATAAGATTATCTCATGTATCAAATGCAGGCAGAAAATGTAGAATTTATTTGATGTTACTTTTCCATATTAGGAGTTATTTATGGTAAATGAACAATTGATATCTATTTCATATGCATGTATACTTATACATGTATCTGTTAATGTTTTAGGAAATCGACATCAACATGAAAATGAATGCAGTTTTATCCCAAAACCTTGTCCCAATGATGTAGAGAATTGTGGAACATTTAGATCATCAGAACTGGACCATCACCTTCAAGTCTGTCCTTACTTCGAATGTGAACACAAAGACAAAGGTACTCTGTCTAGTGATGTCAATATGGATATCTTGTATGGGTAAAAAATACATAGTTTTAGTAATGTATCAGTTAAAAGTAAATACCATAGAAGTTGAGCTATAATGTTTGCGGCAATTGTAGGGTGTGAATTTCATGGCAGACAAGAGGAAGTGGGTGACCACCAGGGGAGGTGTGGCTACAGGGGCCTCCCTAAGGCCATTAGCCAGAAGGATTTCAAAGACCAGGTGAGTTCTGCTTTACACAGCCAGGTCAAGTGACATCCAGGTTTTATTCATGCTTTCTCAACTTTCTTGCAAAGAAAAATACATGTATTATTCTTCAACTTTTTCCTAATCAAGGCTTAGGACCTGATGAATAGAGTTTTCAAAATATCTACCTTCAAAACAAAAGTTCATGAATTTAAAAAGAAAAAAATGCTTGAATAATACTTAATGGTTGGTTTAGTTTATTTTATATAATTTATATACATATGTACATGTATACACACATATACATATGTATTTAATGTGCATGTTGATATTCTAGACAAAAGCATTAGAATCAGAAAACAGATGCCTTAGAGAGAAACTGGACAGTTTGACAAAGAGAGTTGAAGTTTTAGAAGGAAACAAAAACTCTTTGGAATCTTCTTTAGAGCTGTGTTTAAGGTAAAGAGCCAGAATAAATATAATGTATTGTTATAAGAAAGATTGTTTTATGTTAAAAAGAATATAGTATATTTTTTCAATTTCTGTTAGGCAATGCTAGTACATTGTACATGTATGTTTATTGATTTCATATAACCGGTACATGTTGTATTTTTGGCATAAGTATCATAAAGTTAAATTCAAAGGAATTTTGATATAAAGATCTGATGTTGTGGCAATAATGTCCTGAAATAAATTTCATTTTTCAACTTTTGATTAACAATTAGTTTTGATTAGTTTTGCCAGTATTTTTTCATGAAGCAATATTTGTTTGGGCAGTAATTATCAAAATTTGAGTAAGAAACATGAAGCTCTGCAGACAATTGTCGAACAACTGATGACCACTCGTAATCGACGATCCATGACCTCGCCAGGAAATTCCGCCGAAGTGATACGGCAGAGATCAAGTAGCACCAGCAGTTTTTCAAGTAAGAACAGCTCTTTAGTGTGTAAATGAATTCCAAATTACCTTTAACTCCAAAATTCAGAATGCTTACAGTGGTTTTACCATTTTCCTTTGAAGACCAATTTTTGTGGATTTTGTTGTTAAAAGTGATCCACAAAAATAAATGTTCAACAAAGTAAAACATATCAAAGAATCTTGCACATGAAATTACTTATCCTTCTAACTCTGAATTTTACTAAATCCATGAAATTTGCTTAATATGAACATGAATGAAACCACATTGACATGTAGTTTAGATAAACAAGATAAAGTACATTTATTTAAGGAGAGAAAACACAGCAATACACTTATCATGTATTAAGAGGATATTATATATAATGCAGCCTTTATTTTATAAGGAAATGTACAGTATAATAGATAGTTATTAAACACTAAGAATTTGTTAATCCTGTCATGACATCATCAATGTATAGGTGTATGCTGTAATGCAACATGCTCTGTATAGTGAATCATCAATTTATGGGCACAAACAACATGCACTATTGTGTGACATCATCAACAAATGGACCAACTCTAAATCTAAAATGTGACATCATTATGTTGATACACACAGCATTCAATATAATGTGACATTAACATTGTATTATTGCAGTTCAATACTCTAGACAGAGTAAATTTACTGATGCTTAGTCACAGACAGAAAAACCCAATTAATAGAGTGATAGCGTCAATGACACTAAATCAGTTTAAGTGGGATGTGTGACCATCTTGTACATTTGAGGATAAGAATGTAAACATTTCTTGAACTGGCTTGTTTCTGCCCGAAACTAGTCAAAATTGTTGCCAAAAGATATGAAAGCAATAAATATGAAGTTCTACATGCCATTTTGTTTAAAATGTATGCATAAAAGAACAGAATAATGCCTTTTTAATCACTCAGACCAGTTGTCGAACTGCGCAGCTACAGACTTATTTTGAAAATTTAAAAATCTGAAAAAGTATTAATGGGGGTTTATTGGTATCCTCTCTACAACCATTTGTTGAGAAAAAGTTTGAATTTTGCTAATATAAGTTGTATCTTTTGTATCTGGCCACACATCCCCCTTAAAATTAGTGATTAAATGTAACAACAATCATATATGTAATCTATGTGTGACAGCATCATATTGCATGATAGCATCAATGATACTGTCTATGTGTGATAGCATCAATGACACTGTCTATGTGTGAAAGCATCAATGACACTGTCTATGTGTGACAGCATCAGTGATGTTGTCTATGTGTGACAGCATCAGTGATGTTGTCTATGTGTGAAAGCATCAATGACACTGTCTATGTGTGACAGCATCAGTGACACTGTCTATGTGTGACAGCATCAGTGATTTTGTCTATGTGTGACAGCATCAATGGCACTGTTTATGTGTGACAGCATCAGTGATGTTGTCTTTGTGTGACAGCATCAGTGATGTTGTCTATGTGTAATTGCATCAATGACACTGTCTATGTGTGACAGTATCAATGACACTGTCTATGTGTGAAAGCATCAATGACACTGTCTTTGTGTGACAGCATCAATGACACTGTCTATGTGTGATAGCATCAGTGATGTTGTCTATGTGTGAAAGCATCAATGACACTGTCTATGTGTGACAGCATCAATGACACTGTCTATGTGTGACAGCATCAATGACACTGTCTATGTGTGATAGCATCAATGACACTGTCTATTTGTGACACCTTCAGTGACACTGTCTATGTGTGACAGCATCAGTGATGTTGTCTATGTGTGAAAGCATCAATGACACTGTCTATGTGTGACAGTATCAGTGATGTTGTCTATGTGTGACAGCATCAATGACACTGTCTACGTGTGATAGCATCAATGACACTGTCTATGTGTGATAACATCAATGACACTGTCTATGTGTGACAGCATCAATGACACTGTCTATGTGTGAAAGCATCAATGACACTGTCTTTGTGTGACAGCATCAATGACACTGTCTTTGTATGATAGCATCAGTGATGTTGTCTATGTGTGAAAGCATCAATGACACTGTCTATGTGTGACAGCATCAATGACACTGTCTATGTGTGACAGCATCAATGACACTGTCTATGTGTGAAAGCATCAATGACAATGTCTATGTGTGACAGCATCAATGACACTGTCTACGTGTGACAGTATCAATGACACTGTCTATGTGTGATAGCATCAATGACACTGTCTTTGTGTGACAGCATCAATGACACTGTCTATGTATGATAGCATCAATGACACTTTCTATGTGTGATAGCATCAATGACACTGTCTATGTGTGACAGCATCATTGACACTAAATGTGTGACAGCATCAATGACACTGTCAAAGTATAACTACCGGTATATTATTATTTATGATGTCGCCCATTATTGCATTGAACATTTCATAAACCTTTTATTTATATTTCATTATTTTGAGTTATTTATGATAATATTTGGAAAATGTGTCATTCCTTTTTTATTTTGTTATTTTATCTTAAACAATTTTAAGGAGTACGTTTCTCTGGAGAATTTGGTAAATAGCACTACATTATATATAAACATATTTTGAGTCCTTCCTTTATTTCTGTAATAATGACTCAATAATGCATGATTTAAAAATCTGAAGATGCATCCACAAGTTCTAAATTTCTTAAATTTGTATTCTAAACATTGGCAGTACAAGTTTTCATATTTTTAAAGTTCATCATCATGATGACCATGCACTTGCTTATATACTCATGCCTATTAATAAGGCCTGAACTCATGTATCAAGACCGGTAACTCTCAAAATGTATGTATGTTGATATATCTACATGTACATTATGTCTGGCTCAATAAGGTAATGTGACTAACATTGACTTTTAACCGGTATTTAACTTTGTCTGTGTTTTATACTTTTTAAGTACAACCTTTGCATGGTGTACTATAACATCTTCCTATTTGATTAGGAGAAATCTTAAGGAGGCTGGATGGTCAACAAAAAAGGATCAGATCTGCCTAAATTTTTAAGATATGATTTGCTTAGCTATAAACTATTATTTAGTAAAAAAAAAAAAAAAATTCATGTATTTCACCTTTTGAAGGAGATCAATACAGTCTAAGAATGGACACAGCCATCGTCGAGCCATCTTAAAAAAAACTCCTCTTCATGGATGTTAAATTACGGAAGAGGTCAAGGTTATATTAAACAGAGTGCATTGATGAATTATTTGTACATTTACCTGTGTTTCTATAGGTCCTAAACTGAGTCCTCTAGCAAATTCAAAAACAGAATCCTGGAAAATGCCATTCCAGTTCAAATGCATAGGATCTCTCAGGTAACTACATATCATACATATTTCAAATGCTTTAATTTACATTGAACATGTAATATACAGTAAAACTCGTTTAGTACGAACATGGATATAGCGAATTATCGGATATAGCGAAGTTTTTTTTTGAGTCCCCGGTAAAAATTTTAAGAAATCTTTGCAAAATTTTACCGTTATAACGAATTCAGATATAACGAATTTACGGATATAGCAAAGTGATTTTGAGTCCTGTAGAGGTGAATAATAACGAAATTTAACACTTTTATAACGAATTTGTTTACAGTTAAAAAAGTTTGCACTACCATTTAACATAATAGTTTGAATGAATTTATTTTCGCATAAATTCTTCATTTACAATCCGATTTTTAAAGGTATCGAAAGAAAGTATTTTCATTCTTAGCCTCAATTGGCAAAAATTGTAGTCTGGTTAAAGAAAACATGTATATAGTGAATTCGCTATAGTTATTATTATGAATTCGTTATATGGATATAACGAATAACGGGTATAACGAAGTAAATCCATTGGTCCCTAGGACTTCGCTATAACCAAGTTTTACTGTACATCCTACATTGTAATACCTATATATTACATAAAAATTGTAAATGATATTTTAATACCTGAAAGGAAAAAATGTCTAATGAAAATGTGAATTTCAATTGAAAAAATTCTTATTCTTAAAATAATTTATTTAACAATATGATTTTTATGTACCGGGTACTGGGTAGTGTATTCAAATGAAAGTTAGGTGATCTATTTATATATATGTTACTTTGTGTAGAAAGATGTGAGACAGTTGTATTGTTTGGTTACAGAGGCCATAAGAAGGTGGTGTGGTGCCTGGCCCTGTACAAACAGAGACTGTACAGCTCTGGGGCCGACAACCTGATCAAGGCGTGGGATCTGGACGTACTCACCAACGGCTGTATCAAGACCATGGAGGGGCACACCGGGGTGGTAAGTGGGAGATGGAGGGCACACTGGGTGGTAAATGGGGGATGGAGGGGCACGCTGGGGTGGTAAGTGGGAGATGGAGGGGCACACTGGGTGGTAAATGGGGGATGGAGGGGCACACCGGGGTGGTAAGTGGGAGATGGAGGGGCACACTGGGTGGTAAATGGGGGATGGATGGGCACACTGGGTGGTAAATGGGGGATGGAGGGGCACACTGGGTGGTAAATGGGGGATAGAGGGGCACACTTGGGTGGTAAGTGGGAAAAGGAGGGGCAAACTGCACTTATACGAGGGGGATGGAGGGGCACATGGGGGTGGTAAGTGGGAAAAGGAGGGGCACACTGCAATGTTAAGTAGCAGATGGAGGGGCACACTGGGATGGTAAGTAGGAAAAGGAGGGGCACACTTGGGTGGTAAATGGAAGATAGAATGGCACACTGGGGTGGTATATGAGAGATGGAGGGCACACTTGGGTGGTATGTGGAAGATGGAAAAGGCACGCTGGGGTGGTGAGTGAGAGATGGAGGGGCACACTTGGGTGGTAAGTGGGGGATGGAGGGGCACACTTGGGTTGTAAGTGGGGGATGGAGGGGCACACTTGGGTGGTAAGTGGGGGATGGAGGGGCACACTTGGGTGGTAAGTGGGGGATGGGGAGGTACACTGGGGTGGTAAGTGGGAGATAGGAGGGACACACTGCAGTGGTAAGTGGGAGATAGAATAGCACACTGGTGTGGTTAGTGGGAGATAGAGAGGAACATTTGGGTGGTAAGTGGGAGATGGAAGGGGCACACTCAGGTGGTAAGTAGAACATGGAAGGAGCACACGGAAGCTTTAAATGGAAGATGGAGGGACACACTGGGGTTGTAAGTGGGAGATGGAGGGGCACACTATGGTGGTAAGTGGGAGATAGAATGGCACACTGGGGTGGTAAGGTGGAGATAGAATGGCACACTGGGGTAGTAATTGGGAAATGAATTGGCACACTGGGTTATAAGTGGGAGATGGAGGGGCACACTTTGGCAGTAAGTTGAAGATGGAAGAGGCACACTTGAGTTGTAAATGGGAAATTGAGGGGCACACTGGGGTGGTAAGTGGGAGAAAGAATGGTACACTGGGGTGGCAAGTGGAGATAGAAGGGCACACTGGGGTGGTAAGTGGGAGATCGAGGGGCACACTTGGGTTGTAAGTTGGAGATGGATGGGGCACACTGGGGTGGTAAGTGGAGATAGAAGGGCACACACTGGGGTTGTAAGTGGGGGATGGAGGGGCACACTGGAGGATGGAGTGAGGTACTGAAATATTGAGTGGGGGACACACTGAAAAGGTGAGTGGGAGATGAAGGGTTACACTGGTGTGGTAAAATGAGGATGGAAGGAGGATACTGAAATAGTTGTTTGGTAAGTGAGAGATAGAGGGGCACACCTGGGTGGTAAGTGGAAAGGGGCACACTGGAGGGACATTGAAAAAGTTGGAGGACACACTAGGATGGTATGTGGGGGTACACTGGAGGGATGGATGAGGAGGGAGGGCACACTGGAATGGTGAATGAAAACACTTTGGTTGTGAAGGGGAGGGAGGGCACTGGAGTGGTGAGTAGAAGAGGGACACACTAGAGTGGGAAGGGACTGCACATTGGAGGGATGAATGTGGAGGGAGGGCACACTGGTATAGTTAATCGGGAAGGAGGACACACTTGAGTTGTGTATGGGGATGGGGGCACTCTGTTGGAATGAATAAGGATGGAGGGCACACTGGAATTACGAGGGAGGGCACACTGGCGGGTTGAGTGGGCAGGGATTAGGGGACACACTGGGAGGGAAGGGGCACTTAGGGGTGGTGAATTGGAAGACACATTAGGATGGTAAGTTGGGAAGACACACTGGGATGGTAATTAGGGGAGGAAGGTCTATGAACACCCTGGGATTATAAGTTATGATCATCTTAATGATATACAGTGAGCATTTTGAATTGAAAACTTTGTGGAAGTAGAATAGACACAAAACTGGACTTTGTGTTTTGTGATGATGTGTATCTGTTTTTTCTTTAAGCTTTAATAACTCAATACTGTAAACCATCCAAATTATGCGATGTTTCTGGGAATTTTCTTTATAAAGTATCACGCTGTGAACAGAACCTGTCCTTAAAATATTTTGAATATTTGTTAAAGGTTACTTATACAGATTTGTTTGTGAAAACTAATTTTTCACTGATGAATGGCAAAATAATCAAAGTTACATGTGGATTACAGTGTACCTGTAACTCACAGACAGGAAGTGATTTCAGTGTGCATCAGTTATTTTGCTTATTTTATCATAGCAAGAGCATTTATTAAAACATCTGCTACATATTTACTTATTTTTACAGGTGCACTCTATGGCCACTTATGAGAACTCACTGGTGTCGGGGGGAGAGGATTTGTCCATCAGGGTCTGGAACTTGGATTCTCACACAGAAGAAAATTGTATCTTTGTGAGTATAAACTTTTTAAATAAGATTCATTGAGTTTTATGCTGTATTTGTAGAATGGTTATGATAACCTGATCATTTGTACTGTACTGTATTTGTAAAATGCTCATGATAACCTGGTCATTTGTACTGTACTGTATTTGTAAAATGCTCATGCTATTTGAATCATTTGCTCTGTACTGTATTTGCATAATGCTCATGATAACCTGATCATTATAACTGTACTGAATTTGTAAAATGTTCATGATAACCTAATCATTTGTACCATGCTGTATTTGTAGAATGCTCAAGTTTACCTGATCATTTGTGTTATACTGTATTTGTAACCTGATCATTTGCAATGTGCTTTATTTTGTAGAATGCTCATTATAACATGATCATTTGTACAGTACCTTATTTGTAGATTGCTCATGATAACCTGATCATTTGCACTGTACTGTATTTGTAGAATGCTCATGATAACTTAATAATTAGTACTGTTCTGTATTTGTGGAATCCCATGATAACCTGGTCATTTGTACTGTACTGTATTTGTAGAATGCTCATGATAACCTGATCATTTGCACTGTACTGTATTTGTAGAATGCTCATGATAACTTAATAATTAGTACTGTTCTGTATTTGTGGAATCCCATGATAACCTGATCATTTGTACTGTACTGAATTTGTAGAACCCTCATAATAACCTGATCATTTGCACTGTACTGTATTTTTAGAATGCTCATGATTATTTAATCATTAGTTCTGTACTGAATTTGTACCATGCTCATGATAAACTGATCATTTGTACTGTACTGTATTTGTAGAATCCCATGATAACCTGATCATTTGTACTATACTGTATTTGTAGAATCCCATGATAACCTGATCATTTGTACTATACTGTATTTGTAGAATCCCATGATAACCTTGTCATTTGTACTGTACTGTATTTGTAGAATGTTCATGATAACCTGATCATTTGTACTATACTGTATTTGTAGAATCCCATGATAACCTTGTCATTTGTACTGTACTGTATTTGTAGAATGTTCATGATAACCTGATCATTTGTACTATACTGTATTTGTAGAATCCCATGATAACCTTGTCATTTGTACTGTACTGTATTTGTAGAATGCTCATGATAACCTGATCAGCTCCATGGTTGTTGTTGGGGACAACTTGTTCACTGCCTCCTACTCTCTCATCAAAGTAAATATAGATTTTTGTGAATATTCGCCAAGTGTATTATTGTTCAATGGTACCTCATGTACATGTACCTAATGCAGATATGGGACTAATGCTTTGTTTAATATGAGGCTGCATATTTTTCATATTCTAATTTTTCTGCAACTAGGCTTGGTTTCAAATACAAATCTTAATAATACATCTCAAACTTCATTAAAAACTTACCTTGCCAGTCATCATTCAGTCAATTTTTTCTCAGTATGTTTCCACAGTTCACCAGAGACTATGGTGATTTATCTTTTGCCTCCTATGCCTGCTTTGACACATGTTTTGTTGTTGTTCAGGTTTGGGATATGAAGACTCTCTCATTAGTTCACACAATATCAGGGCTACATCACTGGGTTCGAGCTCTCGTTGTAAGCCAGGACAAGGTAAAATTAGAGCTTCAGATTATTATTGGATTTGAATTCGGAATTATTTTGATTCTTGGAATTTAGGGTTTTTAAGAAAATTGCCCTTAGTTAGACTATTCATAAGAAAATTCATGTTACTTGTCTAAGTTAGCCTAACTAAGGGCAATTTTCTTAAAAGCCCTAAATTTCAAGAATCAAAATAATTCCAGGTTCAAATACATGTAATACTCTGTTGAACACATATAGCTTTATAAATGAAGTAAATTTCTTTTAAAGTACATTTGTACAATACAGAAAACATTTGTTTGGTCAAGTACATGTATGATTATATATTCCTGTTTTAAAATACTGAGTATTATTTTAATTATACATTTGTATACTTCAGTGAAACCTAACTATGATAACAAGTACATGTACAACAAATTGATTGCTCATGTATGCTTAATTGCATACAAAACAACATGTAGAACCTCATATTTGTTGCTTTTACATCTTTTGAGAACAGTTTTAGTCAGTTCTGGGCAGAAACAAGCCAATTCAAGAAATGTTTTACATTTAAATCATGAAATGTAAAAGATGGCCACACATCCCCCTTAATGTCTCTTTCAGGAATGTCTATACAGTGGATGCCATAATACCATTGGCATTTGGAGCACCTCTGGATCTTTCCAACATTTAGGAAACATTCCTCATAACTATGGGTCAATTTACTCTCTGGCCATAACTCATGAATTTCTCATTGCAGGTAGGTACATGTATATTGTTTATAAATAATTTCTACAGCATGTTAACACTTTGTTGAATACAAAAATTCAGTGATTTAAATTAAGAAAACATTGTTACTTTAATATGTTGAATTATTTTTTAGGAACATACAACAGAAATATACAGGTCTTCAATTTGTCAAACAATCAACATGTCTTCTCACTTAGAGGTCACATTGGGGTAGTGACCTCTCTTACTGTGACCCCATCAGGTCACTTCTTGGTTTCCTCATCCAGTGACCAGACTATAATGGTAAAATAATGATTTATGTGCTGCGTTTGAATAAAATAAGTTGTGGTAAAAAAAAAAACCAACGAGACTTTTCATTTCTTGCAAATTTTCCCACTCTAAATCATGGCCATTCCATTTGATTTTTAAAAAGTTGCTAATTATTTGATTCAAAAACCTTCAATTCTTGAAAAAAAAGTTTTTTTTAAAATTTATATCGAATAATTATTCTTTGGGTGATAAAATAATACATAGTTGATATAATATACAGTTAAACTTCAACATCTTGATTATCATTGTATATTGAAGTAAATAGGAAGTCTCACTTTAATATCTTGAGGTTTTCTTTCTGGTGCTATTAAGTTCAAAATACACATGTGCTTGTATCTCGATTTTAATGTATTTAGATTTTTAATGATAACATTTTTGTCAGATTTGGAACCTTGAGAATATGCTGCCAATCCAGACCCTTCACCGGCACGAGAGCGGAGTCAATGCCGTGATTCTGTTCAGAGACTTCCTGCTGTCAGGCTCAGAGGACAATGAAATCAAGGTAGATAATTATGGTAGTCAATATTATATAAATAGTGCCTGTTTGGGAGGGTAACAGTTGAAATTGACACCCCAAAAAACCATTGTCAACCGACGCGAAGCGGAGGTTGACAATGGTTTTCGAGGGGTGTCAATTTCAACTGTTATCCTCCCAAACAGGCACTATTTATTTTGTTATACTGAATGTCTTAATTTTTAAGAAAATTTTACTGCTTTTATATAGGAATAACGCGAATTCTACAGCGAACCGTATGCGCATAATTTTCGCGCATGTAACAATTTGTAATGTTACCTGTTGCTAAGTGCGTTACTAACGCTGAGGGTAGTAGAACGGATTATGAACTGTGTCTTAACCAATCAGATTTCAGTATTTAACATGAAAGTATAACAACATAATTTATTCCCCCTTCAAACTCTCCAAGATCTTATGTCTTCAGGAGGTCAGCTGATTTAGTGTACAGTTGTAATTAGTATCACTAAACTGAGCATAATTCTCCTCCCCTTCTAAACCTCCCCCCTCCCCCACCCCAGCTACACATCTTCAATAGGACAACTGATTAAGAATACAATGGTTATGAGTATCACCTAATTGATCCATAACTCCCCTCTCCTTCCCCCCCCCCCCCCTCCACACACACACAGAAATCTTCAAAAGGAAAACTTATTGTACAATGGTAATTAGTATCACTACTCTATCCATAATTCCCCCCCCCCCTCCAACTCCCCTGACAATGAACGTTTGTGTGTGAAAAAAAGATAAACATGAAAAAGGATACAACCGTTATTATAAGAATGTACCTGTGATAAATATTAAAGCAGGAGATGAATATTGCAATTTCTTCCAATACCTGGTATACCTGTACTACCACTGGATGAAACACAGATGATTTTAGCAATATACAATAATTCATTATTATTTATTTGTTATTTAGTCATAGGTTAAGATGCCTAATCAAGGTGCCATTGCCCTAACTGTTGAAATGTTTATATTTTTACAGCTGTTTCAGTACTTCCAAATGCAGATGGGATTTGCTCTACAGACGTAAACAAGGCGTGGTTCTCCTTGATGCATCACCTGTTTCTGTGCTTCACTCTCCTGTTTCAAGGCTCAGCATCATCACTACATATACCTCATGTCTTTCATTTAGATTGCAAATTTAGTGGACTTCATGCAAAGTTGTAAATTCAGCTGGTTTTTGATTAATGGTTGCATTTAAAATTTCATATTTACATCAGCCAATAATTTTCTCCTCTGTATCTTAAAAAACCAAATGTGATTCATAGCTCTATAGAAACTGACTGGACTGAAATCTACAAAATCCAGTTCTCACCAGTTTATTGATCAGTCAAAACCTTCAGCAGTACTGATGCAGTCATGTTCATTAACAATAATTTAGTGTCTTTAATTACTCTTTATGATCAATTTATTAATTTGTTAAAAGAAAGCACTTTCTTTGATGTTAATGCGGGTTATGAAGGTAACAACATCACAGAAAAGCCTACATAACCCGCAAATGCAGGTTTTGTATTTTTTCTGCAATGTCCCTACCTTTATATCCTGCATGACTCACAAAAAACAGAATTTTATTATGAAAATAATATTTCTTGTTATGAACCTTTAGATAATCAGGGCCACCCATTATATACAGGCAAGGGTAATATTCATTGTCACTCCAGTTTGATTTATGCATATTTGTTTTCATTCCATATTTATATGATATTTATAGATGTACACATATATTTAATTTGTAGACACTAAGTATAAATGTATTTAATTCCTAATTTACAGTTGTATGTCAATTTTAGATATACATTTTTTATCGTGTTTTTTTAATAAAAGAATTCAAAGCCATATCTGTGTAGGTTAATTTTTATATAAATGTACACAGTAATAGAAATAAAAACATCAGCAATCAAAGAGAGAAAGAGCGAGTCTTTGTAATTTGGTGTTTAATGGAGAGTTGGGCATTTAAGGTACCTCAATACACCCAGACTTATACTTTTTAAGACACTACGTCCAAGATGGCGATTTAAATGTTTTGTTAAACTGTTTATATCGTTTGATTGGGTTGTATAGCGTAGTAGCTCAGTGGTTAAAGTATTGGGCTTCTGAACCGCAGATCACGAGTTCAAATACGCCTGGAGCTTTTGTTCATGTTAACTGAATTAAATTTTTGAAAATGTAATTTTTCATCCTAAATTGCACATTTTTGCCTATTTGACTTTAATACTTTTTATCCATTATGATATCTCTCATAATCAAGTTATTTTATGCTGATTTGAGAAAATATTTCAAGGTGTAGTGAGCCACCTTAAACTCGTGTATGCCTACAAGTATGTTTGGAGCTAAAGATATGGATACATGTACCGTACATGCAGCCTACCAAATCTATGTTTCGTTAAATGAACTGCATGTAAATGCGTATGTGTAAACAAGTTTGTTTCAATATGTTCAGTTTAATATTGCTCTTTATTAATTCTCTGACTTTGATGAATTTCAAACCAGATGCGCAGTCATTTTAAGTTATCCTTTTCTTCACAAAAAAGACACCAAGATTTACTCATATTTTGAGTTTAAAGAGCTACCAGATACGAAACCTCCATGTATTCTTGATTCGACATGCTGTGCAAAACTCTCAGAATTGTAAGTCATGCAGAATTGATGTTTCAATACCCATCTAGACTGTGAACAAAAGCCAAATAGATCACTACAAATTTGAAAAAATCTGATGAACATAAATTTTAACTTTGACTAACCATGGTATGAGCGTGATAAAATCCACTTTGTATAATTTGCTCGTGAGTTAATTTTTCAACAAAAGACACTAATTTCATTTACCTTTAATGTATCTGAGATGAATTCACATATTGATGTGAAAAAAAAATCAATAAATTATGAACATTTCTTACAAATAATTTAAGTGTTGGACAAAGATCACTGAATTATTACATTGAATAAATAACAATATGAATAATTTAACTCCAATATTCCAACATGAAAAAAACATGCTCATGTGGAGAAAAAAAAATGGAGGATGGAAAATAAATTATGCTTGCTAAAATCAGAACTAAAGCTAATACTGTTAACTTGCAACATGCATGTTAAACTGATAATTTCCAGAAATGAATTATATGAGTCTAAATACCATATATTTACAATTACAGTCACAAATCAAATATATTGCAAATAGGAATATTTTCCATATCCATATTGAATTTCATAAAATACAATTAAAACTAATAAAATATGACAGATACTTATGTACCAAGGCAAGATGAAATAGTTTACAATGGGAGTATATATGGTATATTTTATATGTATCAATTGTTTATGACAAGTGATCAAATCAGAATTCTGTATTCCTGAACACGAAAAAAAATGGTTGAAGTAAAAGTCAAATCTTTTGCTGCCATTGCCCAGATATAAAAAGAAGACTGGTGCTTCTGTGACAAGTAAACGAAGTAACACAGGTTTGTGATTCTTTTACATTTCCTTTTCCTAACGATTCATTAAGGATAAAAAGGAAGCAAATACACATCCCTTAAAATTGTAGAACAATCCACATCTAACAGAAGTACCAATTGTTTCTCTGTATAACACTCGTACATTGAAGATTCCACTTAAAAAAAATTTAAGTAATACAGTACAAACATACATTTTAACTACTGAACCATCTAAATCAATGCATAAAAAATGAGAGAGGCAAAGGAGAGGGGTAAGGATTAGGAAAACAGTTTTCAATTTTAAGATTTTTGATTGGTTGATGTTAAGTACTGGTACTTAAGATTTAAAGATAAGAGATTCAAATCAATTTAAAGTACTTTTTAGCAAAATTTTGGAGACTAATTTTCTCACTGCAAAAAGATTTGGCAATAAATATTCACAGTTCCTCAAGGGAAGTACATCAATGATGATTAAGGTACTTAATATTAATATTCATTATGAAACAAGGATTAAACAATTTCCAACACTACAAAAATATACATGCAATTCATTCTAAAAATGACAGCTATCTACACTTGTATCAACAGGAACCAGATGTTTCCCTCTCAGTTGTTGAACATAAAATAATTTATCACAGACAAACCTCCTTACATTCCAACATGTGTTGCAAGCAACCATCTTCTACACCAAAAACATCAAAAGATGCTAAAAACAGGTCATGTTTTACAGCAAAAAACCAAACAAATGCAAAGAAACTGCTGGATAAAACTGCAAAGAATTAAGAAAAGTTTTCCTTTAACAATTCTTAAAGAGTCTGGATAAAATAAACAATATATATACATGTATTTGGATTCTCTATGTGCCCTGATAATTAAATTCACAATGGTATTCCCTGAAGACGATTTCTTGTAACAATGGGTTTACATGGTTTACATACTGAGACAAAGTAAGCTTTTTACATAGCATTTACAATTTACTTTTCCTTTGTTAAGCTGAACAAGGTTTCATTAATTATAGATTAAAAATCTTTTATTGACAAGTTAATTATTATGTATAGGTGTAAGCTTCTGAAGGATAACAATGAACCAACTCTTGGCTTTAGAGAACTGGTACATGGGAAATTTTTTCTGTACAAGACGTCCTTGTGGATACTCCAGATAGTTGAGAAAGCCTGTTACTTCCTGAATGATGAGATCAAGTTTTAACTTCCTTGTCAGTAGTTCAAACAATCATTAAGTGCTGTAGACAATTATTCACACAATCTCTCTACGTGCTGTAGTTTTCCTCGTTACTGATGAATGCCTGGATCGACTTCTGACACTCCGACGATTGCCAGCGCTCTAACAGAATGTTGCTCTCCGACTCGCAAGTCAGCTCCAGCTTTGTTCTTTGGTGACTCCGCAGCAGTAACTTGGTGGTTTCTAACGCCTTAAAGTAAAAAAAAAGAGCAGGACTTAATTGTCAAATATTCAATAGAACTACTGTACCTTGAATTTTTAAATATGATTTTTAAACTGTAAACTACTGGTATTAATCAACAAAATTAGAGATATACATGTATTATACTGTAGATTTAAAATTGAAATTTTTTCCTATATTTTTATACCGAGCTCTTCTTCTCAAGGAGATCAATATAGTAAAAAAATTGCAACAACCATCCAACCTTCTTGTAAAAGCATTGTCTGGAATATTTTTGTTCAAACAAGAAAATAGAATATACCAGTATTTTTTTTTTTGGCAGCATCTGTATATTTCAGTTTTGGTACATGTAATAAAATACCAAGAACAACGTATGTTCTTCAAGTTAACAAAAGAATTTCTAATTACTGGTACTATTCGGCAAAAATAAGTTAACCAATCCTGTACAACAGAAAGAATACTCTTTGACTGATGTTACCTTAGCTGAGTTGAGTGCAATGTTCTGTATTTTAGGAATGACCTCTTGCATCATGGATGTTGGCCATAATACTTGAGATACTAGCCCCAGCTGGCAGGCTTCTATAGCTGTCACTTTTCTACCACCCAAAAGCAATTCATTTGCCTGAAATTTGAAAAGTCAATTTTAAATGTTAATGTTCCAATACTAAATTACCTGTCTTGAACTACTTGTAACCATTTTTAAAATACATGTACATAGCTGCATTTGCACACTCAAGCTCACACACATTCAAGAAGCAGAGTATCCCTTTGCACCGGGAAATGTTTCTGAATGTGTTGGCAAAATACACCCGTGTAATTTTGTTCATCACTATTTCAATACATCAAACAAAATTTAATGTATTTTGTTTAATCAATTGTATTGTTAACACAATGCTATATAGTAGTATGCAAAGTACACCCATATACAAGCCGTAATAGCAATGTTACATCCCCTCTCTAATAATTTAAGAGAGGGGATAAAAATTGATCAAGAAACAATTTGACTACTTTGAATTATGATACACCTTCTATCCAAGATCCATTATGGACCAGGTTTGGTGGAGCAAAGCTTTTACAGTGTGAAAAATAATACTGTTTTTTTACTTACAAAGCCACAGAGGCACAGACAACCTTTCTATTGTCACTTACCATAGCCATCCCCACAGACTGGGGGAGAGTGTAGGAGGCACAGCCCTCGGGGGTCTGAGACAGGGCGGAGTAAGGCAGATAGAAGGTGGCCTTATCACTGGCATAGACGATATCACACAGGGGCAGCATGGCCATCCCCAGCCCCACCGCAGGTCCGTTCACCACCGCTATCACAGGCTTAGGAAAGGTGATCAGAGCCTTGGTAAAATCCCTGAAAATGTAAGCAATTGTAAATGTTTGAAAATATGTATAAAATGTAAGCATGAACTAACTGTCTTGAAACAAGGTAATATTGTGTTTTAGGACAAGTTCATATATAGATAAAGATATGCTTTTTTAATCAACTTTAAATCTAATTCATGAACAAATTTTTACTTAGAAATTTAATTAAAACTTCATGCTACAACTAAAAATTTTAAGAGAAAATTCATTTTTTTGGAGGATACTCAGGTTTGTATCTAGAAATTGAAGTAGAAGGAAGAAAAAAAAAGGTAGAAGGGGGGTCTGGGGTCTTGCTTATACCTACATTGCGTTTGAAATGCAATAATAGCCAGGTGATTAAGGCATTATAGGCATGGGAATTCCCCACCCCCCGGGTCTTAGAGACAACCCTGACATTTGACATCTGAGTATTGAGAAAAGATACAACACTTGTAAAACACCTTCTAAGCAGCCATTAACATGAGTATTGCTGAAATATGCATTTATTTGATTTTTATTTGAAATCCATTGTAGGGTCAATTTGTGATTACAGGTCTTCAATCAAAATTATGCATTACACTTCAAAGTATTGCATGTGTCATTTTATATAATTCATGTACAAGTACATCATGTGTACCATATCTGATAAAATATTAGCTCATTGCTTGAATTTTAATACATGTGAAATAACCACCAAGTGTTAATTTGCCAATGATGTCAACAAATGGATCAGGAAAATATATGTAAAAATAAATAAAATGGTCTTGTATGTTTCTGATGATAAACAAAATTTTTAATGATCTGAAATTCAGGAAGTAACTACACTGTGTGCTATAAATTATCAGGAACTCTGAAACCTGACAAATAATATAACAAACCTGAGAGCATCCACCATTTGGCGCACAACAACTCTGCGCTCCCCAGACAATAGGAACAGGAGATCCACTCCATTACAGAACACGTTCCCCAACCCGCTGAACAATATCAAGCTGCTGTCATCATATTTGGCTGAGTTCAAGGCTTGCACAATTTCTTGAATAACCTGAAACATTTGTAATTAAAACTGTATGTAAACCATAAAGTTCCATGATAAATTGGGTTTCAAAACTTATGAATTCAAAATCTGAAAACAGACACACAATGACTGTGGACCATTAACATATAATATTTTTCCCACGTTACTTGGTTTGATACATGTATTTGCATTAAAATTCAAGAGATCTCAAAATTCTCTGTGAGCAAGTTGAATACAAGATATATATCATCATAAGACATATGCAGCACAACCTTTAATGAATACCAGTACCAGTGGGTGCAATGACCTATCGGTACATGGAATAGTACAAAAAAGTGGTTGGTACCACCATTTATCTTTATAAAGGCATGATCTGATAAAGTACCTGTTGGTAATAAGTAGCTTGCTGAAAACACCTTATGCTGAACAAGACAAATGAGATGTCTACATTAGAGTGCTAAGAAAAAATCAATTACCTGTGGATTAAGAACGTTTTTAATCTTAGTGTGAGTGTTAAGCCAGATCTGTGTGTACCGTTGGCATTTCCTTACAACAATGTCCTTGTACCTGAGATGAAAAGGAAACGGTTTCATTTGGTTTAACAGATAAAAGAACATGGATTAATAAGATGACACAATTACCTCATGGTTCTTACTGTCTTCTTTTAGAATCTAAAGTTATAACTAACTCAGATATACATACATATATGTAAAAAATCTCTGTATAAAGTGAATTATTTCTGTGTTCTGTAAATGTTAAAGATATTGAATATTTTCTCGCATAAAGATAAAGATAATCAGCAAGATCCTGACCTACCTGTATGCACATTCACTCTGTCGGACACTGATCCTCCTCTCCACCCTCTCCTGGTCATCCTCCGAGGCGTCATCGCTGTCCTTCTTCTTGGAACCTCCTTTCCTGGCAAGAAGGGACAATGGCATGTTGTCCAGTAAAGACTTGTAGGAGACAGAGGAGGGGCTGATGGGGATCACTGAGGGGATGTACTGGGTCCCGGGGACGTCCCCACACAGCGGGACCGACCGGTCACTGTCCACCACCAGATTGACCACCCCCACACCACTGATGGTCACAGGCTTCACTGTGGTGTATGATGTACTGGGTGACACTGGTCGAACTGAGGATAGAAATGAAAAACCAAGTCAAGACGAGAATTTCTTAACTTTGTACTGTTGATATCTAATGGAGTATACATTCATTTGATTTTGAATACTAAGAATATAAGTGTATCTATGATGTAAATGCATACCATTTTTACGAATAAATAAACTTCACTTTATACACATATATATGTTCCTTGGGGGGTTTTTTTGGTGAGATGTTGTTGCCTTTCCTCTACTCTAATACTCTAACAGTGAAGAAACTAATGTAATTTTACTGTGTAAATTGACTTGCATATAGATTTACAATTAATTACCTGTAGCCATTTCTCTGTCCCTTTTGCTGTCAATCAATTTAATTTTTTTGGATTTTGAGATGTTCCCTAGGGGCTGAACACGAACCTCCAACTTCCTCTTCACATTGTTGATGGTCAGTTGCTTTGGCTTGACTTTGAATGACTGGTTGTTTCCCTCCTGACCAGACTTCAACTTGGGTGAGATCTTTTTCTCCTCCTTCTTCTTATTATTTGTGGAATCACTGCTGCTTTCCTTTGACTTTTTAACTTTTATATTTGACAAAGGTTCGTCATCAGTATCAGAAGTGGAACACTCGACAATGCAATAGTCCTCCTCACTTTTGTGCTTTGCAGTTTTGCTTTTCTTTGGTTTTTCTCCTTTGCCCTTCAATGTCTTGTCCTTTTTCACAATACTCAACTGAGTCTTGGAATCAGATTTTTTCATTTTCTTTGCTCCTGGACTATCGTCGGAACTCTTCTTTCCATCTTTCAAAGCTTTCTTCTTGACATTTTTACTGACTTCCTCTTTATCTTTCTCGTTTTTTTTCACAGATTTCACACTGGCTTTTTTCACTTTTAAAGATGGCTTTAGTTTTACTTTCATTGCAAATTTGACAGAGTTTTTATATTTTTTGTCTCTCATCACCTTTTCTGAATCATCAGCTTTTTTAAGCTTGATTTTCTTTTCATTCTGTACACCATTACTTTGAACCTTTTTAGTATCTTTGTCCATTTTTTCTTTCGGGGGTGAATTCTCAGGTGTTAATTTTTTTTCAGCACTTTTACTATTAACCATATCTGATTTGGTATCATTTTCTAATTCCTTCTTTGGAGAGACATTAGTTTCTGTCTTTTTTGGTGACCTTTGACTAGAGTTCACTGGTAGAGGGCCCTGTTCCAGACTCCTTATGGGTACTTTCTTTTTCTCGTCTTCCCCGGAGCTTTGAGCACTTTCATTCTTTGTTGGTGTGTAGGTATCGATTTTCATGTCAATAAAGAGTTTACTCCTCTCTCTTGCCAGTTTCTGACGAATCTTTTTGTCTTTGACACCTTTAACATTTTTAACAGAAATCTTATATGGACTCTGCTGTTGGGGTGATTTTGGAGAGGAATTCTTTTTTGGTGAGGCATGGCTATGTGAAGCTGCAGATTTGACTACTGGTGACCCTCTTTCTGGTAACTTGCCATTCTCCTTACTTTTCTTTTTCGTTGGAGTTTGGTTGTTATTTCCCCTTGCCACAGCTTCTAAGACAGAATCAAGCCTTTGAGATGAGGCTTCTCTCTTGGCATCAAAGTCCTTGACAAGCTGTAAACAGTCCACTAAATTACCCAGGGGTTCCCATGTGTCCCAGTTTGAATCGAAACCCTTCCATCGAATTAGGTAATGAACGTTTTCGTGAATGATACCTTTATCCAATATCTTTCCTACCTAGTAAAAAGAAAAGATATATCTTATTTTGTGTATACAGAGAGTTATAACGTTACAAGTACAGTTATAAACATGCATTTTAGAAGGCATGCTGTATAAACATCAACACAATTATTTTCAGTAGGCTAATATAAAAAAAAATATTAAAGTTCTGTTCCTACAAAGCATTCTCACCTGAAACCTAAATTATTCTATAATAAAGTTTTACATATAGATTTATTCATCATGTCAATTTTCAATTATAAGTTAAATAAATCTTATAATTTCATTATTTAAAATTTGTGTGTTGCTTCCTAGTGAAAACGGTCAGTTCGCAATAAAAAAGCAATTAAATTGTTGTAATAATACAAGCACAGGGATTACTATTTACTTAAAACAAAAATGTACAGATAGTCTTTAAGAACAAAATGACACTAGCAGTTACAACTTTTTCATGTGGAGCATTTATGTGCATATAAAAATGCTTTCGGATTCTTTTTCTAAGCAAATCAAAATAGGTAAAATAGTAAAACTAAACTATTTAAATAATTGTTAGTTTTTAAAAAAGAAACACCTCATAAAATTTTATGAAACATGTTTTATAAATTTACAGGTTCCTTTTCCAGGAAATACAAACCATTAGCAAACAGAGATCTATTACTGTAGTGCATATTATCTATTAAATAATTATTTATATGTATTTTTCGTTTCGATCCTTACAATAATTTAAAGCACTCACAGCACCTGTGAATGGTGAATAGTAAATACTAAAGACATAAAAGTGAAAATACTCACTCGATTTCTCTGTGGCATTGTGGATTTTAAAATGCTGTCGTTACATTAATTTTAAATCAAAATAACAGTATAATTTCTATGCAGTAAGTGTGAAACCCCACATACAACGTCACGTTAAACATTCCGTTTTATAAAAAGTATCTGTCAATGTTTTATTTATAAATCTGAAAAATCCCCTGCCAGAGTTTCAAAGTGACAATGCACAGAGGGTCATATTTAGTTAGATCCTCCATACTATGATTTCAGATATCTTTAGCGGGCAAATTTATTTGAGATAATTTTTCAATTTACAATAAAAATTATTCACGGAACGCTAGAATGGTCATAAACAACTCAATAAATTTACCTCATAGTGCTTATTGTCCGCCATAGCGCGGCCTGCAAAATATCACCGCTTGGTGGCGCTATACGTAATGGCTGCCTCCATGTTGCACCGGTTTCGAGTTGCTGGCGTAAACAAATGGTAGTTTTTCTGTTCACACATCTTCACTGAGCTAGTAATAAAAATTGTGCATTCATTTTAAAGGAAGTCGCTCGAAGTACGTTTGTTTATATCATGTTTTCATTCCCACGGAGCATCTACGTAGCGAATTTTAGGCCTAGCTGAAGATCAAAGTCCAATATATCCTGATAATTTTTCAGGTCCACTTGACATTTAGAAAATCGAGACTTTACTTATTGTATGTATTGGCATTTTAAAACATATAGAGTAAAAACAGAATATGTAGGCCTATAGTCAAAATTTTAAATAGCGTGATACATGTAAATTGATACAGGGCTTTGATTTTTAAAATGTATTGCTGAAATGTATTTAGGAAGATCTATTTTACTCTAATAACTAGCTCTTTCTTTTCCAACTTGAAGGTTTAATATCATTCAAAACCGTACTATCCATGTGTCTCTGCGTGCCATGGGAGCCTACGATTCAGACTTTGAAAATGCCAAAGCTCGACTGAATTCCCTGCAAAATGACCCAGGAAACGATGTCAAGCTGAAAATTTATGCTCTCTTTAAACAGGTAAACATATACTGTAGATTCCTTCATCAAAGCAAGAAATTAATTTCATGATTTGATTCCATCGTTACTTCAATTCAAGAGAATATAAAATCAAGAACTCCCAATTTTTTCATAGTTTTGTATAGTTCTCATTCATCAGAAACATAAAAATAAGATTTTTAAAATCTGCCAGGGTTGCAGGGCCTCTTGCGATTTTTTCATGGATATTAATTTCTCTTATTTGATCAGGCATCTACTGTAGCCTACAGTATAAATCAGATTGTTAAAAATTTTGATTTACTGTAGATATTTAGATGTTTTTGACTCAAAATTAATCAAAATTAGTGTTTTAAGAAATCATTCTTTAAAGCTTTCATTGTGCATTTTTGCATTTATAAACATTTCTTATAATACCGGTATACATTTATTACAAAATCAACATGACTCACGAATAATTATGTCATAGAATTATGTTGTTTGTCCGTAACTTTTCTACATGTGTTTTTATGAATTATTTTGTGATTTTCCTTAAAGATTCTACGTTGAGTCAGACATTAATTTTCATAAGCTGTATTTCAAGGGAAAGAAAAAGGAAGTTTCATTGGGAAAATTTGAGATTAAAGAAATTTTACTTTTTAAAGATTTTAACTGATTTTACTTATTGAAATAATTAATGCAAAGCTAGTCCTTGGTAAAACTGGAGCAAACTGAACATTACAATGTTTTCGATGTAATGTAAAAAATAGTTAATATCCTATACATAATTTAATACAAATGCTATTGATAAAATCTATGCCACACTTCAACAAAGATTATAAATATGATTGTGACATTAGAATATCTTGATAAATTACATTAGAACATAATTTTTTGCCACCCAGGCAACGGTTGGAAAGTGCAACGCAAAGAAACCAGGAATGATGGATTTTGTTGGGAAAGCAAAATGGGATGCTTGGAATGGTTTAGGTGATATTTCACAGGTACGACTCTCTCTCTCTCTCTCTCTCTCTCTCTCTCTCTCTCTCTCTCTCATATGAACAAATTTGTTTTCCTTGTTGATGTTATTGCTACCTGTCATATATAACTAAAATTTACTATGTTTTTGCACATTGAATCTTCTTTTCCAGGATGATGCTAAACAAAAGTATATTGCACTTGTCGATGAGTTAGCAGGAGCAGACAAGTCTGTGGCTCCAGCAGAAAGCTCATCTGCTCCTGCTGGCAAATACACAACATTAGATGTAACCAATGAAGGAGGGATATTTACCATAAAACTCAACAGACCAAGCAAGAAAAATGCCATCAATTTTGAGGTACTTGAATTTTTTATATGAAATTGAAGATAGCAAAAATTTCGACTGTGTCTAGTTTAGACCAATCTGATTTTTAAAAAATCTCTACAATAGTGCATATTATAACTTATAATATGCACTATTGTAGAGATTTTTTAAACATTTAAAAATGGTGACAAAATATTACTTATAATTTATAAGTAATATTTTGTCACCATTTTTAAATGTTTTTGTGGACTTCATAACAAATATTGTAATTGGTTAATAAATATATCTTTCATGCAAATTATAAAAATCATTCTGATGTCACGGAACACGACCCTCAATGGGTCTTTGTCAGATCTCAACGCTTTGCGCAGTTGTATAGATCTTTATAAACAGATTCAGTTTACTCCTAATGGGATATAAGTTTTAAACTATATAATTGTCATAAATATTTGACAAGAATCACAGGTATGTTAAAAGGTGCAGTATGGGTGATTTTGCATGTTATGATGTCAAACAACTTACAGTCTGCATCCATACATGTATGTTCCTGGTTATTTCAATTCAGATGACATCAAATATTTGTACCTGGTAACCAATTGAAGTTACATATAAAATCTTCATTACCTGAAATCTAATGTGAGAGCACCTGTTGATATTTGTGTCAGAAAATGTTTACATTGGATTTAAAACAATTAACTGGTAGACAGAAAATGGATGAGGTACTTGAACTACCAGGTATATACCAGGTATAGAAGCAGGTTTGAGTACACCAGTTATTTCCCTTTGAACTAACTTTATGCTGTTGTTCAGTAAAGTACCAAGAAATAGATGATGTGCCTAGTCATGGTATCAAATGATGGTGCTGAAATAGTTGACTTGTGATCGATAACAAGCAAATTAAACAAAGAAAAAAATCATATTTTGATATTAGTCAGGAGTTGATACAGGGGTGATACCTTTATACATGTTTGTAATATGGTTTGCCTTATTCTCTGTACAACTGACTCTGTTTACAGATGTATGATGAGTGGGTGGTCGCACTCAAAGAAGCTGCTGAGGACAAGAGTGTGGTTGTCACAGTGGTTACAGGTAAGCTGTGGGACAGGGCGGGTCTTCTACTGGAGCAGGTAAACTGTGGGGCAGGGCCAGTCAACTACTGGTACAGGTAAGCTGTGGGACAGGGCGGGTCAACTACTGGAACAGGTAAGCTGTGGGACAGGGCCAGTCAACTACTGGTACAGGTAAGCTGTGGGACAGGGCGGGTCAACTACTGGAACAGGTAAGCTGTGGGGCAGGGCCAGTCAACTACTGGTACAGGTTAGCTGTGGGGCAGGGCCAGTCAACTACTGGTACAGGTAAGCTGTGGAGCAGGGCCAGTCAACTACTGGTACAGGTAAGCTGTGGGGCAGGGCCAGTCAACTACTGGTACAGGTAAGCTGTGGGGCAGGGCCAGTCAACTACTGGTACAGGTAAGCTGTGGGGCAGGGCCAGTCAACTACTGGTACAGGTAAGCTGTGGGGCAGGGCCAGTCAACTACTGGTACAGGTAAGCTGTGGGGCAGGGCCAGTCAACTACTGGTACAGGTTAGCTGTGGGGCAGGGCCAGTCAACTACTGGTACAGGTAAGCTGTGGGGCAGGGCCAGTCAACTACTGGTACAGGTTAGCTGTGGGGCAGGGCCAGTCAACTACTGGTACAGGTAAGCTGTGGGGCAGGGCCAGTCAACTACTGGTACAGGTAAGCTGTGGGGCAGGGCCAGTCAACTACTGGTACAGGTAAGCTGTGGGACAAGGCGGGTCAACTACTGGTACAGGTAAGCTGTGGGGCAGGGCCAGTCAACTACTGGTACAGGTAAGCTGTGGGACAGGGCGGGTCAACTACTGGAACAGGTAAACTGTGGGACAGGGCCAGTCAACTACTGGTACAGGTAAACTGTGGGACAGGGTGGGTCAACTACTGGTACAGGTAAGCTGTGGGGCAGGGCCAGTCAACTACTGGTACAGGTAAGCAGTGGGAGGGGGGGGGGGGGGTCAACTACTGGAATTCCTAGGTGATGTCTAACAGTTAAGAGGGCTGGATGATTGTCGGAATTTCTAGTCAATTTTAATTTCCTTTAGAAAAAGATATATAGAAAAATATTCAATTTAAAAAAAAAATATTTTAAATTTTTCTTTAGTTTTAATTGTAGTTAATTTATACATTAAAAAACAACTAGGGTCAATCTGATGGGTAATCTGTTGACCACCGAGCCTCCTTAAGTCGAGGTGATATTGTTAGTGAAGAAAAGGCTCCAGGGCCATAAATCGGAGATGAGCTAGCCAGCTAAGTAAGCTTACTTTTGATCTTGTCCCTTTCTCACTTTGAGACTGAAGCAAAAGTGAGATTGTGTGAGTTTTATGGCCCATGGGTCAGGTTCCCTCTAGGAAAATTCTGGTAATGGGTATATTTTCCTGTTCATTCTTAATTTGTTAATATGCAAAAAGAAGTTATCAACTTCACTTTTTATCATTTATGTACTCTTTAACATGAAAAAAAAGTTACAAAAGTAATATTCTTTGTACACCAATCATAACATTTACCTTTTACCAGGTGCTGGAGACTTTTATTGCAGTGGAAATGATCTGGGAAATTTCATGAATATTCCTCCAGATGGCATTAAAGCAATGGCAGAAAAAGGTGGAGAAATATTAGAGTAAGTTTTTTGATTAATATTATTGATTCACCCAGGTGCATGCATTAACTCACTACTTCCTGGTCAGAAAAAAAATTAAGATGTGGGTCTTGTAATAGGATTCAGATACTGCAAGAGACAGACATGGTTTACAGATTTTCTAAATTTAATCAATGTGCGTTTGATTTTAAATTGCAGGCGTTTTGTGGCGGCCTTTATTGACTTCCCAAAGCCTTTGATTGGTGTGATTAATGGACCAGCCATTGGAGTGTCCGTCACTGTGCTCGGTCTGTTTGATTTGGTTTACGCCACTGACAAGGTAATTGGTTATATATTAATTATTTATTGATGAACTTTTAAAAGGAATTAGGAAAAAATACACTGACATAAGAAAGAAATAAAAAATGGCTTTTATGCCAAAGACAAGTATTTTTTGTACGCATAGAGGCTGGATTTTAGAAAATGAACAGAGTGGCTGTCTATTACATTTTAATAATGTGATTTCAATTTATTGAAGGCCACCTTTCAAACTCCTTTCTCAAACCTTGGTCAATCACCAGAAGGTTGTAGTTCCTACACCTTCCCCAAAATGATGGGTGCAGCAAAAGTGAGTACTTTTCTTATCTTGTGAATACAGGAGTTAAGGGACTTTTGAGAATGAGATTCCTTTAAAATTATGAAAATATTCATCAAAAGAAATCGCAAATTGCAAAAACATCATTAAGTCTTTGTGGCTTGAAAATAATCTCAAAATTCAACAGGCAAGTGAACTGCTGTTGTTCAACAAGAAGATCACAGCTCAGGAAGCACTGGAGAGAAACCTAGTGACAGAAGTGTTCCCAGACCATGATTTCCAGCGGTCCATTCAGGGTCGAATACAGCTCTACTCTAAACTTCCGAAACTGGTAGGTGGAATTGAATGATAACTTGTAATTCTTGCTGTAACTTGATACACGCATATATATATTTTGTGACGTAAGGTTGTTACCCATGGAAAAAGAATCTGGACCTTTATATTGTAATCATATGAAGCATAATTAAAAGGTGTAAAATTTGAATATCTTGATTTTTGTTGTTGTCATTATTACATGTACATATCTTTTCATCTTGTTTTCATTGGAATATCATATTGTGTACAGAAAAGGAGTTAGGACAAGCATTGAAACCAGTTCATGGAAATAAACACTCCTTGTCTTAGTTTCAATGTCTCATGCTTACATTCACTGAGCTATACTCCTCTTCTGTCTACAGAGTCTACAGAAGTCCAAGTTCCTGTCCAGGGAGACGGATCGGGCCACGCTACATACGGTCAACAAGCGGGAGTGTGAGGTGTTAACGGAGCGGTGGCAGTCGGAGGAGTGCTTCCAGGCCATCATGAACTTCTTCTCCAAAACAGAGTCCAAGCTGTAGCGCACCACATACTGATGAGGGCCGCCTTTATTGTGGTGATGTCTGACTGGGAGTTATTATATCAGGGATGAGCTCTGTAGTGGGGCTTGTGTTGGAACTGTCTTGTTTCTGTGATAACGTATCTGGTTTAATTGTTATTGTTTTTCACAAATTGAACCTGACTTGGTCAGAAGAACGAAAAATTTATATGAAAGAACAACTAAATAAATAGAGCTATTGTTTTAACTTGTTATACATGTTCATTTGTACTGGTATAACTTATTAATGCTCTTCTTATACAAATACAATCCTTATAATGTTGGCATATGAATAATATATTTGAGAATAAAACTTGTATGTGTTTGATGTTTTGTTTTATGTATATCAGTAATGGGATTCCAAATTGATGCTAGCAGAAAATGATGGCACAGTTCAATTGAAGTGTGAACGTTGAAGCAATGCATTGCTCAATATTGGTACATTTTCATAAACAGTAAAGAAGAAAATATGATCATATTCATCAAGTTGAATTGCCACAATACCTTTCTCCCCCCCCCCCCCCCCCTCCCCCATTTACTACCCTTGTGGAAATTATAATCTACCCCGTTATCAAATAAGTCTTTGTAATATCTTTCCAAAAGGGGCGAAAAAGGCATTATAACATAAAGGCAAATTAACGGAGGCCCATGGGTCAAATCACTCGCCTGAGAAATAATGTTCAACATAATGTTTGTTTATTTTTAGAAAAATTTCATACATACAATGTAGTACTACGACCTCTAACCAAAGCAGCTGGACTGTTACCTAGTCTATTATCACCGACTAAAAAAATTGAATGAAAGCAAACATATTTATTTTTAGAAAGAATCAAGGTTAATTATAGGTAAAGGTATAAAATTTCATTACGTATATATTTTGTTCATATTATCAAAATATTGTATTTACATGTATTTATGGACCTATATTAATAAAGAGTTTTCCTGCAAATTACACATTGGAAGTCCATCGCGTTCAATGATATCGTGTTTCCATTATTTATTTCTAACTTTGGTAAAAGATACAAAAAGTTTGAATAACTCCGCCCAAAATTTGTCACGTGATTCTATTTCTGAACTGCCAACAACAAGAAAACGATTTTGATATATAAGACGATAGAATGCAAGGATGTTTATTGAATTTTATCATGAAAAAAAATACGCCATATGTAACGGTACCTTTTAACAAAATGTAAGACATTGGTTGAATAATCAAATGCCAAAGAATTGAAACAGTCACCATCCAACCCTCTAACACGGCAAACTGTTGCATGGTTACTAGAGTTTTCGCAGTATATAGTAACATTGAACAGATCCTTTTACTGTGAGAAATAATGCAAATGAACATTCACCCCAGCTAAATGTCATTCGTACGCCATCTAAATGACGAACAAGCTTGGAATCATTACACTATGATATCGGGGGACATAGCTTACTCGTATCAATTTTTTGTTGTAAGGCAGCGTCGGTTTGGAGGTAGACAGCAAATCAAGCTGCACGGACAATGGCGGTAGTTGTGATGTATTAATGATCACTAACCCTTGTATAGACATACACTTTATCATGACTGCTCCATTTGTCCTTGGAGACACCATATGTTGCAAAAACCAACTGATACCGTGAAAGGGACCAGAAAACAGCGGATATATACACAGTGTAGGCAGCTGAGGATATCAAGCATTATATGTGAGTACCTTTTTGGTTTTTAATATACAGGAAATGATAGAGCAATGGGTTTTTTTTATTGCTAGATCGAAATACAAGGTCATATACCGGTACTTGTACATATATATGTTTTCAAGATGGTTTTGACCATGACCTTTTTGTCATTACATGTATTAGTCATTGTACGTATTGTAGTGAGTTTTTTGCTGAAAAAATTATCGTAATTTAAAAGTTAGTACATGTTGTTCAAAGTATCATTGTTGGAATAGACAATAAACAGACGAAATTACGAGGTAATCCTTAAATATATGTTCTCCTTGTTTGGAAGTAAGTTTGCAAAAAATGCTTTGGGTTTTTAACTGGCATATGAATTAAAAAGATTTCAAAACGCAAAGTATTTTTTAACGTTTTACGTCTTGAAAATTCGCATAATTATGTATAAAGTACACGTAAAACGAGAAAAAACCTATACTCTGTCCCGAGTTTTTGCTTCCACCACTTTTTGCTTGATATTTCAATAATAGTAAATACCTTTGTGCTCAAACTACGTTCATCCACTAATATGAAAAATGTCCAGATTATCTGTTTTGAAACGCCCCCTCTACCGCTTCAGGTTTCAATACACATCCAAAAATTGAAAGTCTACGGAGAATTTGCATTGCATCAGCCATTAATAAGCCCGGATGATAACGTTAAAAAATTGCGCGATGTATTCCGAGTGTATTCCGAATGGAGAAAAGATGTAAACAATTCCCATTATAAATCTCCGTAAGAAAATTGTTTTCGTTCCTATGAAATTTTAAAGAGTGAAAAGGGATAATTGTTCAATGAAGATATCTTGGATATATTCCCTTTCATTGTTTTCAATTGTATTTCTTTCACAGGTATGTATATTTTTATTAAAAATCATAAAAAAATGATGGAAGCAATAACTTGGGACAGACTATAATAAAATAACTAGGAAATAAAGTTCGAATTGATTTCGAGGGAAAATGGCAAAATTTTAAAAATGTACTTTCAGTTCGTGTTCAAGTTTGGCGTAAGCATGAAGAGAACCAATGATATTTTTTACTTTGGCCCCAGCAATCAATCGATCCAATGACTTTAGACAAGCCCTATTCGGTCAGTGGTATGGTGACACAGTTTTATTGGTTGACATCTTAACTCCACGCATATAATTGACTTCTTAATCCCTTTAAATATGCAGTAATATTCCGTGAAATATTCATGACTTTTGCTGCCCCATCAACCAGCATTTGGCTGTAGCCATTTCACATCATCCCCCGCTGAATTGAAAACAATGAAAGCCTGCCGGAGTAATGCAATTATTTGGAGTTGAACCATCGTATCGCCCGTTGACAGGCGTCCATATTTTAACACTTTCTGGGACTATTAAACTTTTGGCCTGTGTAAGAGTGCGCCCTCTAGGTCTGTGGAGGAACCCAGGAATGGGATACCGCTCCACCAACTGTAAGTGACCGTAATTTTTAGTCTAAGCAATGAAGGCTTCAATTACGCAATGGTGTTAGTAGTACTCACAATGTTAATATTTTGAGGCAACCATTTTTTCTTAAACTTTATGATGTAGTTTGCTGGTTTACACGTCATGTATTGTATAACTATTCAGTTTTCTAACTTTGACAATTTAAGTATCCAGGAAAACTCTCTTTTTTATCGTCAGAATAGGTTTATCTTTGCTTAAAGGGACTTGGACATGATTTGAGATCAAAAATCTTATTTTTATATTTTATGTATAAAATGGTTTACTGGTGCATTTTAAATGATTGACCAGAATATTGAATATTAAAGTCAATTTGCAAGCAAAATACAGAGGTAAGAATTGATTGTTATATAACAAAGCTCGAGTCTTACAGTTGTTTACAAAAACTGAAATGTAAAGAATTACCATTTCATGGACAAAATGACATGTAAATAACAATTCAAACTAACTCAATATCTTTATGAATACTATTATCAACAAAAGAAAGTTACATTTGATTGAAACATACTCCAATACAACACATATGTAAAAATGACAATATTCGAACTTTGTTTAGAAAAAAAAGAATTATAACTCCGTATCTTGCCTATAACTTGATATTTGACTTTTAAATTTTGACATAACATCATAAACTTCTATATTTATCATTATAAACATTGAAAATGGAAAAATAAAATTTGAAAATGTAAAGTCAAATCGTGTCTAAGCCCCTTTAAAACAAAATACAGCTCACAAAGACTACTTATTAATATTGTCTATGATGAATTTCTTGTACATGTATTTAGTTTTGTTGCTTTGTTGGCCATTGGTCGTATCTATTTTATAGTTAACGTCGTTGTAGCATTACTGTCATGAATAGTTTATACTATTTCATTGAATTGCGACTGAAACTGTTCTTTCATCAAAAGATCGGGTTCCAAAATAAATGTCACTGGAAATTATATGATACCAAAACCTTTCCATCCTTTTATTCCAAAACCTTGAAAAAGCGTGTTTGTATTAAAGGTTATGATATATAATATGTCATATATGAATATTGACAATTTGTAGAAAACAAATTAAACAAAATATGTGCGACCTTCGGTTGACCGAAAACAAGTTAATACAGTGTAAGTTTTTAAGATTGATTAATATATACAAAAAACACTGCAAGGTTTGAGTGTTTTGTGTCCATTCGAGAATATTTATCTCCAATCGAGGCAGCATTGGTGAAAATGCCAACAATGAGCACTAAGAGAGAGAGACACAGAGAGAGAGAGAGAGAGAGAGAGAGAGAGAGAGAGAGAGAGAGAGAGAGAGAGAGAGAGAGATGTTACACATCACAAGCTGACACTTAAAACATATGGCATATATGCGGTCTTGCTCGAATGTAATTAGCAGTCTTCATTTTGTTATAAGCTTGAGCGATGTCCTTATCAGCTATCGATAGTTGATGGATGATGGACGAGAAATTTGAACATATTCGTGTATTCATGCAATGTGCCACAAAAGATATCGTGTTTATGACAAGATAATTAGCAATCAAACTTGGTCAGACGAACTCACCAGTGCAAATAAGATAAACGCGGTCTCGAAGAAAAACCAAGTCTATGTATTCCATGAGCACATTATTTTCCATATAGCGATCATGGGCTTACATGGACTGTAATAGAAGTCTATATATGGTAGATCGGATGACATTTTCTGGTTTAGAAGAAGTGGTTAAATATCAACATAAACCAGTGTTTTTGTATCATGTAACAGCAATAACATCAGGATATTGATTGTTTTGGTAGTACTGGAATAGAGGAGTTTACGATCAAGGCCGCAGGCGTATACTGCTACGATAAGTTTACACCATTCTGTTTTATACTAATAAGAACATTCGAATCAGACATGCGGAAGTGCGTTGTAACACGGCAGCCACCCATGGAGACAGGAGGCTGAATAGGCAACTTTTAAAAATGGTATTTTTTTGCCATGAAATATAATTTAGTAAAGAAATTTAAACACTGTATCCAGGGTTATTTTCGTCCTGTGTTATTTTCGCCCTTCTTTACTTGCAAGCAGTTTCGCCACATCTTGCAATTGAATTCGCTAAAACATGTGTTTAATTATTAAGAGAGATTATTTGAGACACTGGAATTCGCCCAGTCTTAAGTTCGGGGTGAATATTTTCCTAAATACAGTAATGCTTAATATACAGTAAACCTACTTTTATTAGCGACGACTTTATTTCGCGATTTACTTCCTAAAAACTGGTTTGCGACAACTAATGTTCGCGACCAAGCCTTCTCCAGACCTGTCTTGTTATAACAACCATGTGATATGGACTGGTTTGCGGCGAGAAATATTCACGACGACGATACTCTCGCGAAGCTCGCGAAAATTTCTCGCACGCGAATAAAAGGTTTACAGTACATCTTCATACAGAGCTCTTCCTCTCAAGAAGACTAATGTAGGATTAAAATAACAACACCCCCACCCTAAGAAGATGATTTCTTACAATGTAGAAAACCCCGAAAAATTGAACCATTCATAGTTTTCAAAGAGAGAGGTATGAAACACTTAAGCTATACGAAGAATTAATAAAAGATATTAAGATGGCCGGATTATTAATCAATAGCGCGCAGTCCGTAAACAATTTGTTATTAAAGATCGGTAATGTACCCATCTCCTCTTAATAGGAAAAAGATGGTGCCCAATGTGGTCGTAGTTTGTGACGAAGCCAATGACAAAATCTAATTGTGATATCCATATGTATGAATTTTCTGTAAACAGTTATGACTGCCCTGTACGTACGAGAGAATTCACACTCATTGCTCAAGCCTCTTGAAAGTGTGCGATATGGAGTTGTTCTAGAGGACCATTCATAATTAACTTTCGTGGATGTAAACACGTTCTACGGACGAATGACAGGCTGATTCCAGCATTTGCATATATGGCAATAAAAGACACGGCTGACAAAGGTCCCATGGTAATAACTTGTAGCATTGTAATACTGTTCCATTCAGATTTCTTTGTGTCATAGACAGGAAATACAATGCAATAGCACATACTTCTGTCGATTGGCACCATTTAGAAAGAACTCTTTTCAACCTTTTTTGTTTAATACGATTGAGGATTTAGGACTCAGTTGCTCAAAGTTCAAATAGCAGTCATTTAGTCATAAGAATATCGAATGATTGACCATTAGGGTCGTGGTTTTTTTTTTGTTTTTTTTTTATATCCCCGCTCCATAGGAGAGGGGTGTATACTGTTTCACCGTTGTGTGTGTGTGTCTGTCCGTGACACAATTTTTCATCTAAGTTTCTCAGCAGCTTTTAACCACAGAGGCTTGAAATTTTAACATACTCTTTGTTTGGCATGCCATCTGGTTGTATACAGTTTTTAACCAATTGGACGTCAACTTCCTGTTAAATGACTTCATTTATTTTTTAGCCTTAATTTTCAAACAAATTTTCGTCACAGATTTCTCAGCAACTATTATAACAATCGCAGATGCTTGAGCTTCTAACGGCATGCCATATGGTCAGATTCATGTTCAAACAAATTAGAAGTCAACTTCCTGTTAAATGACAACTTTGTTTTGTTCTTAGCCTTAATTTTGGAGGAAATTTCTCAGCAACTATCAATCGCAGGTACTTGAAATTTTACATACCCTTTGTTAAGGCATGCCATTTGGCTGGATTTATTTTTTAAACAAATCCAATGTCAACTATCTGTTAAATGTTGACTTCGCTTATTTTGCATATTCATATAAGAGCGGGGGTATTACTAGTGAGCACTGGCTCACCGATATCTTGGTTTCTTTTTCATGAAAGAATAATGATTATTACAATTATATAATTCATGAAGTTCAGGGCTTACGCGTGACTTACTTTATTCATACGGTCCTCACTGAGGATCACTCAATGGTTTCTGCCAATTTCAGGCAATGCACGATTCATATTCAATATGGAACAACACAAGCTGTATTCTATTATTTTCCCCCAAGGATGTATTTTGCACAAATGCTTCTTTTCCACTTTACATACTGCATTTCATATACTTATGATATATGAGACTTTGAGATTGAATTCGGTATAGAAAGTATAGATAGAGCATGAAAAGAAAGACACAGTTCCGATTATTCATAAGTGGGAGGATCCGCTTGATTGCAATTTGGTATTATACATTCTACGCAATCGTTCTCGACCTTATTTATGGCATTGGTTTCGGAATTCGCTTCAGTAGCACTTTCCTTGATTGACATAATGAATTACACATTGTATGTTTTAAGTTTATGTAGAAAGCTTAACATTATCTCATTAGTTAATGGCCGAAAAACCATTGTTCTATAACCTTTAAATAAAGTAGTGCGCAAAAGCGAAGAGTGACGAGAAATATTTTTGCTAACACCCGCCCCTTCCCAAAACAAACATAAACGACCTGAGCCCATGAAATTCATGTTCTTCAGACTAAGATATTCAAAATAATAAGATGGTGTGACTTTTTTTGGAAGAATTTGGGTTTCTATTGAAGTTCACAATAACCATAGCATAAGTCCAGAACATGTATTAATGGCAAAAAACTTATTATTTTTTACACACACGCAATGACAATAAAGATATCACAATGATATGCATGTGCAATACGAGAGTTTATCAATCCATAGTTTCCCCGTTAATCTGTCGTTACAGAATTTTTATGTTTCTATTAAAAAACCACAAAAACAACCAATACGAAAGGCGGCCAAGTTTATAAAAGGGTTAATTGAACGTATAACAAAGAGGTAGGTTCTTAAATTAAGTTTAATACGTTTATCAAACAGTATCAGTCCTGCGTGAAGATAACGCACTAAAAATAAAGCAACGTTTCTATTCTTTGAAGTACCAATCTCTATTTAGCAGATAAGTTAATATAGATTTTGATCATCATTAAACACGTGTTGATTGTAGCTTTCTGTCCGTTGATCTTGTTATAGCAGAGTATATTCAACACTTTTATTTTATATTCATTGCCATCTACTGTCATTGCTCTATATCCTTAGTATATGGAGGCTCGACTGAATTTCCTTCTCAAAACAATCTACCACAAGACCGGTTTCTCAGAATACATAAATAAAAACACGTTCATAATAAATACATGGGCCCAATGTTTCATTTCTATACAAACTATTGCAATGTTTTTAGAAAAATGACAAAATATTTACATTAAACACGTTCACAATCCGGAACAACACCCCAGATTGTAACACGAGCATTGCGAGTGGTTACGCCGTTTGTACTATATGTAGAGATCGATCTATGATGATGGCAGCCTAATACAATAAGTAAATAAATTGACCCGCCAGCTACGCATCACTTGGGTTTCGTTCACTGACAAATGCAGAGATCATGTTCCACCACCTATTAACCTTGTTCTGTGTTAAGTAACGATCCAAACACTGGTTTAAAACCGCTGTCAGTGAGTAGAAACTGGTTACATCAGACATCAACGCTCTTTTAATGTTGTGTTAAAATTGGGTTTAGCGATATTTTTACCAATTTTCACGGAGGTTAAAAAATATATATCGAAATACAAATTGACACCTACACGAACTTAAATTACATATACTTAAAATTTTTTGTTGAATTTTCTTTGAGGGGGTATTTATTCACTACATTAAGTTCGTTACGAGGAAAAGAAATGTGAATACTATGTAAAACCATGTTTCGTTCGTTCTGAGTGGTATACAATCGTACTGTTGCCTCTGGTGAAGAACACATGGTATAGCTATCATTGCTTCATCCAAACCTCATGTTCAATCCATACTGCAACAGTTCCGAAAGAAAAAAATAAAATCGGACAAGAAACGTATCTCCCCGAATTACTTTGTAGCCAGGATCACTGTCGTTGTTTCTTATAGAACAAAGTGAGTAACACTGATTCGTGCGACTCACAGTCAAAAAGTGGTGAACCTCTGACTGCTATTCTTAGCACATGTAGCAATTATCTGTGTAGTAGTACAGTTCCCAACATCCAGCCGAATCTAAACACTGTCACTGTGTGCCAGAACCCACGGCGCGGCCAACAAGATGGACTAGCAACTTCTTATGTCTGAGGAAAAGTTTTTTTTCTCATGTTTTGAGACAGGAAAGTTATTCGTTTCACCATCATACAAGTAGGTATATATTTCACTTCCCATGTAAGTTTCTTGTGCAATGAAAGAGACATGTAACTTCCGTAGGGTTTTAAAACTTGCATGATTCTTTCATGAAATTTGCAGGGAGTCGTGTCTTATCTCTTAACAATTCACGGTTTTTGAATTTCCGATGTATATATCATATAAATCAGAATTCCGTGCTTTTTATTATCTTCATTAGTTATTTGTACCATCTGTTATTGCTTGTCGGTTTTCTCATTATGCCGTGATGTGTGTATGTTCAATGAATAATTGTAGACATATGTGATATCGACTCTGCACAATAAGACTACGTTGGTACTTTCATATATGCTTGTTCGAACAACGATTAATAAGCTTAACTTATTTAGTTTTACTTGACATAAATTTGCCAAACTATGGCATTAGTTCCATATTTTCTTGTCGTAGTTCCTTGGAATTCTACAATGCCTTGAACCGCATGTGGCCATGATTATTTTAAGCATCTCCGTAATTACTCCTTTTATCCATCTCCCCCAGCAGACGTATTCAAAGAGATCGGTCCGTTATCTGATATAGAAATTTGCATAATAAAGATGTAACCGATTAAATCATCGCATATAAGATAAAAGCCATATCTCGATGCGCATAGGCGAAAAAAAAGTGTTATGCCGAAAGATCGTCGCCCTGGCAGGAAAATACGATATTACAGGCAGACCATTGTATTTGACCTCCCTTGCTACCATGTAAAGAAGGGGTATTTTACTTGGCTTCGTTCAGTGCATGACAATATATCATGTTTTCACCCCCGCAGAATGATATCAATTGCCATGCTTGTCTTCTCTATGGTGAATTTCTATTTCCTTCTATTTCCATTGTTTTAAGGGATCTTTTGTACCACCATTTCTTCTTTCTATATTCAAATAAGTCGGCCGTTTCGATAAAACAAAAAGGAAAATAGTTGGACAACCACTTCGATATATTTCATCTTAAGTGGTTCTGGTGAATTATTGGCATACAAGAAATGAACATGGCAAGGTGTGTTTTTGTCTTCGTTATAGTACACCTTTTTTCGAAATGGTTTCTGCAGAACATTTTTTTGGGGGGGGGGGTGTTTATTACCCTGGATTACAGAATTGTTTATGCAAAAGTACGACACACCATATGACTATTTGTAAGTACCGTTATTTATTATGGGTTTGTAACGGTGTGGCACGCACTAACTCCCGGCATTTTGCGTTTGGCGTCAGTATTGTCTTGATGTATGATCTGTCCTCAGAGATTGCAATTGTTAACCGTTCTTGGTTATTTGCTGTTTCTCGTAGCAGTCAATCCTCAACTGCATTTGTTTGAAATTTGCCTGCTTATTGATAAGGATATCGAAAATGATTCAATCTTTGGAGAAAACGTTTTACAAGAATTAGAAGATAGAGCCCGCAGTCTGAAAGCATTTCGATACATCGTCTACTGGATGTGACAGCTTTTGCAAGGCTTATGCATAATTCAAAGCAAAGCTGAAATTGTATGAAATCGGGAATATTCAAAATTGATCGACCCGCTTCAGTTTTTCTATTGTCCTAATTGTATGCGAGTTTAAAGCACATACACATGGTAAATCTCCTTTCTTTGCCACAATCATGTTTTACATTTTAAGTATTCTATGTGTCATTGCTTTATATTTATGTCAGAGAGAAATTTATTTCATTGTGATCCCGAACACAATATTTTAGTATTTTTGATATTATTTAAATAGTGCCTGTTTGGGAGGGTAACAGTTAAAATTGACACCCCGAGGAAACCATTGTCAACCGACGCGAAGCGAAGATTGACAATGGTTCTCGAGTGGCGTCAGTTTCAACTGTTATCCCCCCAAACAGGCACTATTTATTTTATTATACTGAATGTCTTAATTTTAGAGATTTTTTTTACTGCTTTTATATAGAAATGACGTGAATTCCACGGCGAACCGTACGCGCATAATTAACGCGCATGTAGCAATTCGTTGTGTTACCCGTTGCCAAGTATGTTGCTAACGCTGAGGGTAATAGACCGGATTATCAACTGCGTCTCATCCAATCAGATTTCAGTATTTAACATGAAAGTATAATAATATGGTTTATTTCACGATGCTGTTAAATTCATTCAATAATATACATATATATATTAACCAGCCCCCCAAAAATGACTTTTTTTAATTTTAGTTATATAATTATTTTTTACTCATGCATCGGTGAATGTGAACCCTGAACAGTTTTTTGTTTTGAAATTGTAGTATCAAATATTAATCATTGATAATTCAAGACTCGTAAACATTTAATTATTTAAATACGAACACAAAAATGTACTCATATATAATTGCCATATTGTAAATTTTGTAAAGTAGTCAAATATGGCATACAAAATTAGTTGCAATATATTTCGGGGAAACAATCATATCCATATGAAATTTTTAAAAAACCGCACAAGCGAAAATGTAACCGTATAAAAAACAGACAAATATATATAATACTTATTATTGTAAAATGTTTATAAAAATATACACATAAGGCTTACAAACATATAAATGAACCCAACTGACATGCAACAAAAAAGACCTTTATAACATAAAAAAAGCTTATAAACAAAAACTGCACGCAGACAGAGACATTCTGTCAAAATCATACCCAAATATCACTCAATAAAAATTTTTACCATGTGACATACAAAAAATGTACCATATGACAAAGAGTTAAAATGTACCCATATAACAGATTCAAAAAGTGTACCCAAATGACATTTAATACAAACTAAAATGTATCCATATGACATAGAATAAGAATGAACTTTAATAATACGCAGCAAAATTTTCACATATTATACATGCAAACTGAAATGTACCGACATGTATATAACATAGATTAAAAAATGTACCTATATCTCATAAATTCAAAAATAAACCCATGAGACAAATACCAAACAAAAATGTACATAATTTTATGCATCACAGTCAACAGAAACTGCACCGATCCACGCCCGATTCTGGACATGATAACCGCCATTGTTTTTCGACCTTTGTTCCAATCGTCCTACAGAGTGCACTATTAATTGCTGGCCATCTGCTTGCAAGACCTTCCTCTGTGAATCATTTTTTACCCTGTTGTTCTCTTTCGTACTCTAAATACTTACTTACATTAGCCATGCCTTCTTCCGGCTCATTCTGCGAAAAGTGTTTGTGTAATTTTAATTATTGGCTATTGCGTGACATCAGATATGTATAGGTCGAAGCGAAGATATCGTTTTTCAGTGAAATCTTGATTAGAAATAATCGTCCAGTTTGGGTCACGAACCCACAGACCAAATAAAAGTTTGCTTCGTACAGACAAGATAAATGTAATCAGAACATATATAAGGCGGGAGGAAAGTGCTCATAAATTGACTGCCTCGTTATATTCCCACTGGTGCCGTTTGTAGGGAGTGTCGTTTGCATTATCAAGGGATATCTCTCCAAAATCAGACGATTGATACAAATTCACATCATTGCGTATTGGTATGTGCAACATTTTTAAAGTTATTCTGACATTGATTTTAAACGCAACAGAAACAAGAAATTCTCTCAGGAACATCCGTGAAATGAGATAGTGGATTGTTTTCAAGATGTACTCTATCATCATACATGTACAATTGATCATATATGCTGTATTTTGCATACACTACACAATAATGGGTGTGTGCATAAGGCGAACTGTCCCTGTAAGCGCTTTTGGCAAACCACCATGCCTCCTCGTTTGCTCTATGGGAATGATATCAGCAAAAATATAATTATGACAAACTATCACCAACTGATAAATGCCGATACAAATAGCAGAATACCTTTATTAATGACATAGTTCTTTGCTACCTCTCGCGTACGTTACGTAAGCGGCTGTGTTCCACCCCTGTTTTTACTCCAGCGTTCGTGCAGTACAGTGAGCTAAGCCTTCTCTGGAGGTGCAAATGACGCGCATTGACAGATGTACTTCGTTAGAGAGGCTAAATCACTCATCTAAAAAATTGACGAGACATGGCAGGATTTCAATACAGGTCTCTGTCTATTCAGTAGGACAACCCTCTGTTGCGGCCAATAATAGTGGAATCTTCCTCTTATATGACCTACAGACATTACCCTGTTATTTACCAATTCAAGGTAAATGGCATTCAGACATTTTTCTAAGATTCCTTATCGAGCACTAGCTTGTCTAGTGATTTGATACTAATTATAATGTACTTTAAAATGTACTCTGTCAGTTAGTCACCTCTAATTGAGTTCAAGGAAGCACTGTTAACAAGGCTCTAGGGGGCCTCTCCGGAATCATCAACGTAACTCAACTTAGCAGGTCTGATGAGGATTTCTCAAAATAGTAGAGTATGCCGTATCCCTGATTAAAAAAACAGCGTTTAAAAGTCAAAGTCTATGAATATCAATCCCTAACTTGAAACAGGATAGCTAATTCGTCGTTAAAGCCTCCTTAAACGTAATTCAAACCTTTAAGGTACATCCAGTCACCGAATAAATGGGGGTTGTTTATGGTAAAAGTGAAAATATACAGTAACTATAAAATGCCAAGGCTTTTATGCAAAGTCCGATGAAGTAGAACAGGTCTCGTGTGAAAATATACGAAGATTAGCGATCGGTTTGGGACACATGGTCTGCGAATAACTGCAAAATATTGGCTCTCCAAGAAACATTTTATGAATTCATAAATATGTCTTCACCCAAAAGGATCAGTTAGGTATTGGTGTTCACCCATTATGCAAATCTAAACATCCCTAAATCATCGGGGACCGATGCATTTGGTGGGTCATTCTGATATTATAACAGTTGCCGTTTAGTCGATGTAAGCACAAAGCGTGAGACAACTAGTAACAGTAACAGACTGACCACTGACAAAGTACCCGGATTACAGAAACTAGTAAGAGACATTGCGACAGTGTCCGCTGCAATCATCGTTAATTGGACTAATTAATCATATATACGTAGTGAGTGCATGTGCATACGTCGATCTCGACCTCTGACCTTGGATATTCCCACACGTGTTGTAAGTCTTTGATCGTTTTTCACATGATTAACGACCTCGATGATTTCGACATTGTAATTGTAACACCACATGAATCTTGAGCTGAAGTCATTAATGCCTGTGGATATCGTCTTATTGGAACCATTCTTTACAAAGATACAGCTCATTTTTTATTGTGAATTCTTTAAATAGCATTTACTACTGATCTACTTAATGACCCGTAGATTACAGTTTCTAATTTTAAAAAAGTTCTTGCGTTAATAATTTTTTTAACGTTAGTTTATTTATTTATTTGTATGGGAGTACCATTTCATAATAGCTCACATTTTTTATTTTTTTCAGATATAGCCTTAAGTGCAATAAACTGATTTACTGTTAAAAAATAAGATTTTGACGAGAGGTTTGTAAACAAATTCTGAAAACCCTCCGCATTCCATTCTAGCAGAAAGAGAAGCTAATCATCGATATTGTTTAATTCGTTTGTACATGTACCGGCTCATTAGGCTTTATTTGTTGCATTATTTACGAGGTATATCATTTGTAATGAAATCATTTTCCATTAGGTTATTGCTCCGCTATATAATGGACCACGACTGCTGGCTGGCCGCACTGACCATCAGAGATGACCATGTTTCCCCCGCCGTCCCTTCCCCATGCCCCGGAGCTGTTTAACACGTCCCCCCAGAAGTTGTTCCCAGAACCCTCCCCTAAGGACATATGCATGAACTCAGGTATGTATAGATGTACTTTTTTTTAAATTGGATAGGGGGTGTTGGTTGGATGCCAATTTGGCTTTTCCTGTTGCGTTGCTTTCATCGGTTTTTATTTTCAATTGACAAAATCCATACTAGTATGGTATATTCATACGCGTGCACGGGTAGGTTTATCAGGTTCAGTTGAAGTATAATTATGAAACCGGTTGATCGCGAAATTTGAGGCGTGAAACCCGCTTGTTTTAGCCGTGAATATCGTACGTTTCACGACTTATTGCAAAAAGTTCGTAATCATAAAAGCTAATCCTTTATCACTGATTCAAATAAGATTAGATAAGACTTTTATCATGCATACTTTGAAGGCTCATATGAATTTGAACTTCTGCAGTGCATTTGTACTTGTTTCTTGTAATACAAAGTGCGCTATAATACCAGAGATCGTAAAGAGTCTATGTACATGTAGTAAGTGCAAAGGGCTTCATCAAGAATATCTCGGAACTTTACGATAGACTTGAGATCACTTTTCATCTAGATTTCAGCTAATTTCACAATTTATTTTCTGTAAGCATTCGCAGATGTCGTTCCTCCATACCCCATTCACCATAGAGATTTCTGATGTTACGTAATATGCGGTGTATTTAGTGTTCGACTTGTTTTGGCAGATTTTTTGAGATATCGTTAATTTAAATACGATGTACAGTCTGTTTGAGCTCCGTGTTATTTATTTCTGGCCGTTATTTTGGTATACATTAACGTTATTCTAATGGATTACCAGTATTCACATTGCCTTGTCCAGTCCATATTTTCACTATTAACTCTTTTTACTGAAATTGTAGAATTCTATGGTACACTGTGTAAATCTTATGTTAAAAAATTACCATGAAATTTTCAGATTTGTAGAATTATTCCGAACAGAGAAGAAGCTAGGCTTTTTAATGATTATGCTCCTATTTTCAACTATTTTGTTTACTCAAGAACAATAATATTGAATACTCTTAGAGTAAACTGTCTAATTTGTTTATCTGTTTGGACATTAGAGAGCAAATAGTGGCAACCGTTAATTTAGAAACCACTTCAAACCAACAGTTCATCCGCTGCCCCTTCATTTACAAGACGAAACTTAAGCGGTTATGACGATAACTTATTTTGAAATGTCTGAATTGGAATTTGATGTTAATAAAACCTCTTCATATTTCCTGGAATTTCTGTATCTTATATACATATGTTCTATCAAAAATAAATCCGTTATCTGTTTTTATTTCATTTCCTAAAACTATTACCAACTATGCATACTTAAATTATTTTTGCATGGCCAATGCAATTGCATGGCCACCATCTTGAAAACAAACCTTATGCTACTTTGCCGCCAGTATTAAGCAAAATTAGCCGACCTGCAGCCGAGAAATCTGTAGATCAAAGAATAGGCAGCGAAGTGACTGCTTTTTTTCTGTTGTTTTATGCATGAATCTTTACGAGTTGTAGGAGTGAGAGCCCATGGATCATGCCTTTATATCTAATCTGACAGAAAACGTAAAAACTCACTGCAAACGCTTCTTATTCTTAGAATTCAATGTTTAGACATTCCCGACAGAATTTCTCCTCGAGAGGTAACTTGGTTTACCGAGATAACCACAGTTTATAGAAATCCTGATTTTATTTTGAACACTGATTGAATTGTTCCGTCTGCCTTTTTATTGCTTGTTATTTGAAGCTGATAAACTCGTCAACGAAATATGCCTATAATCGTGCGTAAATATTTACTCTCGTATATTAGCTGTTCTACAAAACAGTTGTGTAAACGCTGAAGTCGGCGGAGAATTTTGGTCGCCGCCTCGGTAACGTTTTGGACCGCTACCGGTAATACTCGTGCTATCAAAAGTAAAATTCATATCATGAATTGACGTAGGGCTTATCTTCCTCCACCCAAACCCATCCTTAACCCCCGTCTCAGTAATCGATGTCGAAAAAATCTTGTTTGAAATTTAAATTAATATTTTGTAGTTGTAAAGCATGTCGCTAAGAGTGACATGGCCAAGCACTAGTCTGTAGCATCGTTGATAAGAAAGTGTACTGTGGTCAACTATTGAGGCAAAGGTTAGCTGTTGTAGCAAAGGTCAACTTTTGTAGTAAAGGTCAACTTTCGTTGCAAAGGTAAATTTTTGTGGTAAAGGTCAACTTTTGTTGCAAAGGTCAATTTTTGTGGCAGTTGTCAGTCATTTAGCAGAAGTCAACGGTAAAATATCGAATAGGGGTGAACTATTGATGCAGAGATGAACTGTTGTAGCAAAGGTCTGAAGAGGTGAACTGGTGTATGATCAGCGATCAACTGTTGTGACAGAGGTCAACTCTTGTACCAGAGGTCAACTGTCGTATTAGAAGTTTAATGTTGAAAAGGGTCAACTGTTGTGGCAGAGATCATTTGTTGTTATGGCTGTTGTACAAAGAATCTTTTATGATATTTTTCTATTAGTCAAGAGAAAGTTGTGTAATTAAAGAAGAAATTCAATGGTTAATGATAATTTTGATATGTGCTAGTTAGCAGACAGATGTTGATTTATGGGCGTTGTTAATGTAATCTTCAAATAAATTGAATTTTTACGGCTCCCACAATTCAATGATCGCATCCTGGAACAAGATCGTCAGAAATGACGTCATTTCCAGATTTGTAAAAACCAAGAAAACCTGTTTAAACTAGTATTAATTGCTTTTAAACAATCAAGATCAGTTCACAAAATCAGGAAGGATGTAAATCGATGATGAGAAAAGGCCGCCACCCCTTTCCTCAATCAGTTACAACGTATCGTTCAAAGAGATTCACGAATCCATACAAACCTATTTATTAATTGTGTCAGTTGATGTGTTCTAATCGACGAATTCAGGAATATCTGCAGTTAGCATTCCTTAGTTTCTTGCAAATATGCAATAAATAATGGATATTGCTGTTATATCTATTTTATCTTTGTTCTCCCAGCTCCCGGATTTTAAGTCTTCATTTGAAATCCATAGATAGAATTGACTAAACATATTCAAGCTTTGAAACCGTCCAATTTTGCAACTTGTTCCAGTAAGGGCAATTTCCTGCGCTGGCATTTCAACAGTACATGTATTGCGATTCGCGCTTTATATTCATTCAAAGAATCATCGAAAAAGTTTGAAACATATCAATCAGTCTATTCAATTTAGATTAGTCTAGAATGCGCACTAAAGGCCAGAATGTGTTTGTTGTAAAAAAATTTTTACCAAGACCATTGATTTTTGTCTTATTAGCTTTTATTGATATGCAATTGCCATAATTTCGTAGAAGCAATGTTTGTGATGCTTTGTTTTGATACGGTAACTTATAATCCATAACACTTGAACATTGACATCGGCTTCAATCAGTATGTTTCTTGAAGATTCGTTTTAAGGTACATTGACCATCCAGTAAAGCAGATAACTTTCATAGAGAAAATTATTCCTTAATGAAAAAGGTCAAAATTAAAGAAAACGACCCACAATTTTTTTCATAAGGTATTTTAAATAAGAAGGGATCCGGATTTTATTTTTTGTAAATTATGTACACATATTGGGGCCTGGTTATGAATCGTTACAATTTTCAAACGGATGTACTGGTATATGGAAGGGCTGTATGGGAATTGGTTGTGGTGGGTAGTTTGTCTCACGGTACAGCAACAGTCATTATTCTTCCACCAATGTCTCAACTTGTTACCATGCAAACGTGAAAAAGCCTTGATTTTTGCTGTTACCTAGACAAGGGGTTGCTGAGATTGATTAGTTGTGATGAGAACACGGAATACAAAGGCTAGCTGTGATGTTCGAGTCTCATGTTTTGGGGCGTTAAGGCTGCAAGGTTTAGTGATTGTAGTCGGGATCGAGATGTCACGCGTGATTCAGAGACCGTTATCTTGTTCTCCGATTTGTCTACTTGGTGTTGTGGGTAGCGGGGTCACATCGCTGTCAGTATATCTTTATAAAGAGCCCTTCTTCTCCAAAATACCAATATACTAGTAGTCTAAAATGGACACGGCCACCCACCCCTATTGAATGTCACTAAAAAGGGTGTATATTTTGTCACGTAATATATCAAAAGTAATCTATGCATAGCTGGTCATCAATACAAAAATAAGGAGTCAGTGAGGAAGACTTTATGAAAAATATGTTTATTATCAGGTGCAAAAACATTGATTTTTTCATATCTGTGTTATCTCATAGTCACTCCCCCAACTTGCTTTGGGACCGGTTTTGGGTTGGTCTTGATTCGTGCCTCTATAACCCCCGCCGTAAAGTTCTGCATAACATTTCATCATATTTACTTCGATTTTTGATTCCCATTGATACTTGTAGTTATAATGCTTGCTCGTTTGTTCTTTTGAATGTGTGCGGTCGGAATGCTTATAGCAAATCCAGACAATACGGAAATCTGTAAGTTGCTTACTCCTTTGTGTTTCTAATTTTTACTTTCGATTTTTAAAGAGAAACAGATGGTGTATTAGTCATAAAAGTTTGTTGTGCTGTTTGCATGATTTTTAACAGCACTGTTTATATTTTTTATTGTATAAACCAACTCGTTTTGGATCTTTGGTTTCCATATGCGATTTCTGCCTAAATAACCGCCCTCATTAGAAAATCCCTTCATTTAACTACCCCGAGACCAATTTTCAGCTCATCTGCTTCCCAATCTTGAGGACATCACATTAGATTTGCAAATGTCTTCTAATCAGTTGATGAGACTAAGCTTTAGTTCAGCCATACTGTTTTGTGGCCGCCACTGATTCCCTCGTTAGTGTTTTGGGCGGGGATGTGCGGCGCTTCAGTAACTTTAGTACAGTTTTCATTATTGGGCCTGATTGGTGTCCGTCGTTTATGGCTGAACAAATCCTGCTGTTTAATCAATTAGGAATAACCTTGCCTATTAATGCTTGAGTCGCGGATAGTTTATGATTGTGTTTTCTTACAAATTATTGACATTTTTCAAGGGGACAATTAGCCCGAGAGGAATATAGGTTCCTCAGAGTTGCAATCTTTTGCGTTTTCAATGTAGAGATTTCGTGCTTAAGGAGAAAAAATCGTATTAGTTGGCAGATTGTGTGTCCAATGGGTTTTCAGCTTCAAACCTGTCAAGGAAATAAACACCCTTTGGCACTCATCAATTGTCTTCTTTTGTTAGTACTAATTAATGAATCTATTATATGTTGTGACCATTATATTTCCATCATATGATCTTCATTGCTACAGAGATCAACTACTTTACTATGTTTCTTCCTATGAATTAAGTTATATTAGTCTGCAAGTGACCGGAATTATTTTTGAAAATTGCAAAAAAATATTATCCTTTTCAGTTATGTACAATTTATTTTGAAAAACCTGTGTGAAGTCAAAATATATATCAATATTAATTGATAAATTAATTACAAATGCTATTAAAGTTAGTTTTTTAGTTATGTAAACCGCCTATAACTTTTTATTGTCGTTTCTTAGCTTCGTTACATCATCTTAGGCACAAAAGCTTCATCGGTTAAAAAAAGAAAACAAACAAAAAACGAAAAAAAAAACCATAACACTACGTCATTTATAATCATGTTGTTAGCTATTTATTCATAACCCTATTAGCGCCCAATGAGTGATTGATTTTATGACCAAAAAATTTCAAGGTGGGAGACAGGATTACGAGGTTTTCATAAGATGGTTCAGCAATTAAGGACCAAAGAATTTGGTTTCATAATTATAAACATTATAACTACAGACCGAAGATCAACGTATTGAATTTTTAGTTTTGGATGACCAAAATTCTTGATCATGCTATGTTCTAAGCAAGGGTGTTCTTTAGCATATTTGGCCATCCTAAAGTATACTGCCGAGGGAGATGTCATTGGTCTTGTTCTTTAACTAGATTATGGATATAAGACGCGGGAGCAGTCATTATTGACAATATACATGTACATATATAAGGAAGCTGGTAGCAAAGCGTCAATAAGATTTGAGTGATGTCATCAGCGATCTAAATCTGAACAACACATGGATTCAATCTGCAATGGCCGGCGTGTAATCGACTTTAGATATTTGACGAGTTTTGTAATATTTGTGCGACTGCATTTTACCTTTTCCTTCACACATCTCGGACAAATCATCGATGAACATTGAAATGTCTTAGTAGATAGCGCATGGCATGACGTACGTGTAAACGCCTAGTGAAGTTCGATCCGAGCCCTATATAAAAAGACTTGGTCTGGGGTAAAAAAAAAAAGTGATTTAATCAGAATTTAATTATCGGTAATAACATCCAGGTGTAGCACAGATGACAGAGCGCGTGTGAGAGTGGAAAGATGATATCGACTGTTTGGCCATCACTAATTCCCGGGCTATTGTCTCCAACAGACTTGCTCCATAAGGTGTGGCCTTTGTTTATCCTGAACAGCGCCAATCTGTGCGCTTTCTAATTTTAAGTCACTGAACGCGCCTCTACGCCTGAATCAGATATATTTAAAAACAAAAAATCTCACAACCGCCGCTTTGACTTTGGGAAGGAAATACGCCAAACTTCAAACGCTTCACGACCCTGATAGGAGGTTGTAGAATAAACAGGGTTATTTTTCTACTTCAATCAGAAATTAAACTTCAACTCTACCTTTCCACGTTGAAGTTATTCAGGTGTTTTAAATTTGTATATTTAGAACACAGGAATACTATGTCTCAATCACGGTAAGCCAACTTTTTACATATCGTGTATTCTTTGATTAAAGTTGCGCAAAGGATATTTGCAATCGGACGGAAATGAATTATTGAAAGCTGTTCGTGATTTATATCTATGTAAAAATAAGATTAGAACGAACGGAGCCTAATAATACTAATAGGATGTATAAGGAATTGCAGGTCATCCGAAGTCTGGTTCTGTACTGCATTTATTCTGCGATATATTGGGATTAATATGTAATAGGTCATCTCTGTACATTCCTTAGAAATCAACAATATCTATAATTTGATCTCCCACAAAACGCGCTGTGCCAAGGCACAGGTAACTGATCTGCAGCTCAGGATTCAGAGAACGACTGGGGTTTCTACAAGTTTTTCTACAAGGGTAATTTTTGGCCAATTTGTGTGATTAATTGAAAGATTCGGAACGATTACTATATTTTAAATAATCATGATATACTGTAATCTTCAATGATATCTTAAATTGTCCAGTTCCATCCTAAATATTTAAGTAGACAATGTTCGCTGATCCCAACAGAGTTTATTAGTTTGATTTGTTCACAAATTTAAAATATAAAGTTTAAACTGTTTCCTATCAGATTGCTACATAAACGTTTTCAGCGTTGATCTAAAATTAAAAAGTTGATGAAAAGTGAAAATTTTGAAGTTGATGAAAAGCGAAAATTTTGAAGTTCAAGATCTTTCATGCTCATACAAGAAGTTTTGTACAAGAAGTAAATATATTAAAATGCGACAAGTTTAAATATTTCTTTACAAGTTTCTTTTAGATTTATAGTCCTTTTTTTTTTTACTTTGACAAGCATTTATAGAGACATAAACATATGTCAAATATTGAAGTGTTTACACATGGGAATGAAATTATCATATGATTTGAACTTGTAATTTTTGTACTACCACTATTACCTCTTAAAATATGCTAAAGTTTGACAGGATTGAAACTATGGCACTTTTGAGGGTTTTCTTTTCTTTTTATGCCAGAATGCCAAATTAATTATTTCATTTCAACTATAAACCTTTTCTATGTCGGAGAAATCACTGACAGCGATGATATATACTTTCCTGGTTATCTATAAAATATAAAAAGCGAAGGATAACATGTAATAGTCTCATTCCAGTGGCAGACCTATTTGTCTAGATTGCCAAAACCCTTGTAGTTTATAATGGAGCTAAATCTCTTGACTTAACGTTAGAGTTCATCAAAATAAGGGGCAAACACATGGAGCCGCATCTTTGTGAATATTTTGATAATATGTGTGTCAGTATGTCCCAATTTCCCATCTTAACTGTCTAGATTCCAAGCAATGCATTAAATTGCCGTTATAAATATTGTTTCTAGAATTACTTAAATCGCAAAAACGGGAACTAGATAAATTCCAGGTTTTATTATTACTCGTCTGCGTTGAATCAATTTCAATAAGAAATGGGAATTAAGTATAAATGAAGATGCATTGGCATCCAGGACACGACGTCAACGCCCATCTGTTACCTGCACGTGAAATTAAACGCACACATGCGCGTGTTGATTTGTAATTAGAATTGATGGCGCTTTAATAATTAACAGAAACATATATTTTAGATAAATGATTATATATATTCTAAATCTCCAGTCTGCGTTTGTTGCATATTTAATGGAATATTTCCGGAAGGATTGCTTGAATTAATTGACGTTGCAATAGGTCTTTTACTGGCGCCTGCGTGGTAAATTTGTATTGTATACGTTTGATTAAATACAAAAGGCTCATCGAATATATTAATTAAAGATGGAATTAGAAAAAAAAATTAACCCTACATCATCGTCACGGTTTTGGCTTGAACTTTACTGTTTTAGGAAAAGTATAACCAGAACTTGGATTTAGGCACAAACTTTTAGAACAATGAAGCGATGTTGTAGCCACATCGAAAGAAGATTGATTGGTTATCAGGTGTGAATGTGGCGGCCATGTTGAGGTGTTTTGTTTCTCCGCGCGATATCACGTACAAACTTAAGTTGATGTCAGACTTGATGGATCACCCCAGATCGCATTACCAATTGGGTCACATTTGTTCAATATGAAAAATCTTCCCTGATTATTTTAACAGGGTGTGGAAATTCCATATATAATGTAGACCCAGTCTCAATCAATGGCTTATTCGGTCTAAGTCAATTGTGATTTTTTCAATAAAACATTATAAAGAAGACTATGGAACATGGGTGTATTTGAAACAACTCAGCCATTTAATATGATTCTACACAAGAATTGCAAAAATGGGATCATTACTACATGTATAATTGCATTTATTTCTACCGATCGATTCAATGTTTCGCACAAAAGTCCATTATTTATTATGTCCAACCCCCCCCCCCCTTTTTTTTTTACATATACACTTGATCAATGTCATTTCTTTATGAGATCTCCTGACCTCCATGACAGTTAAAGCCCCCTTCCCCCCTGTTTTCATAGAATTAAACTATTATAACGTGTGAATAGAGTGATCTTGCATGTTGCAGTTGCCTCTGCAAATGTTAATGCTGAAAATAAAAACATGCCTGCACTTAGAAAAAGCACCGGCAGATAAACGCTTTATTTTCCACAAGGGTCGTTTCCAATTCTGGATGAGTGACAAATATACACGAGAGTGTATTCAGACATTAGTATTTCTTGTCTATGGTATTAGTTTTTTTTATCCATAGCCGAATAGTGATATGTTTCCATTTATTGTCTACAATTTTTGTTTTGATTGAAGCAAAATAGATTGTCATTGAAATATCATCCTATTGGATCAGCACTCACCCCTAGGTACTGTCTCATCCGAGACCAAATCCCGTCCCGATAAGAAAGGGCATCGACATCAGAACATTCTACATAGCAAATCACCACCAGTGATACAGGCAAAAATAACCTCTATACAATTGATTATAGCAAAATAACTACCTCCATCGAATATCTAGTGGGCAGTTGTGAAATGCTAGCAACTATATTAAGTCGGCATTAGATTATTCAACGACATTTTAAACAAACCCCAATCGATAATTCATCAATCTGTGCAACAGTGGGTCCTTTGCAAGATCAAAAAAAAAAAAGTTCGCCCAATGTTGGGGTGTTTTTATTTTTTGTTTGCACTGCAGAATTTATGGCCATATTTCACTCGCAGACGATTATGGACTTAGGATGACGTTATTAATTTTCTCGTTGCAGACGATGCTTGGCGATACATGACAAGAATGATGCTGTTCGCTGGTCAATCCGGTCCTGTCGAGACTTATGAACGCCACTGCACTCAAGGTAACCATTGCCTCCCGGCTCCTACTTTGTGCAGATCATCTCCATGGTAACTTTCGCAATCAGTTTCGAATCTCTCTGATATCAAATCATATTGAATAATAATTCTAATCGCAGACTTGCATTAAGAGAGAAAAAAAAAGATTTATTCATGAATTGGTCAATAGAGAATGTCTCATAACACCCGCGTTAAAACAAGATAATATCGCTTGATTCGACCAACACAACAACAGTGTTTTATGAAGAGGTACATGAATCAACAGTCATTCGTTCACGTTAATTGATTGCACATCGCTTTTAAGCATTGATGCTAAATGAATCTCGCAGAAAAGACATTTCGTTAAAAGCCTTTTATGACGTCAACTTTATCATAAGTATCGTAAACATTTGATCCGAAAATCATTTGAAGCCCTCACGACATCGTGGTTGTACAATTCAAAAGCTGCTGATTGAAATTCATTTTTTGTGTTTGGACGGTACTGTCATTTTGTTTGTACACTGTATGTAGTCTTTAAACGACAATGTCAGTTTGTTTGTTTGGTATTTGTTCGGTACTGCCAATTTGTTTGTTTGTACTCTTTGTACAAAACAGTCAATTTGTTTGTTGGTAGTATTTGGATAGTACTTATATTTCATTAATAATTTCGTTTTATCTGTTTGTTTTTTGCCTTCGGATGGTATTGTCATTCCTTTTTTTGTTTGTTTGGGGTCTTACGGTGGTTCGGAAATAGTTTTTGTTCGTAAATTTTGTATGGTACTAATCTTTTGTCTGTCTGTTTGCAGTCTTTGGATGGTACTGTCCAGGTCATGGAGGGACCGGGTATTCCACTGATTAAGACGGATTCCAACTATACTCGATACGTCAGTACTGAAAACCTGATATCAGAATCCCCGAGTATGGAATCCAATTCAAAGCATTCGGATGGCAAATCAAACCTTGGTTTCCGCTTGTATAGCAGGAAGCAACTGATTGAACGGAGAACCAAAGTAGTGGATGCTTCGTTTGTTCTGGGAATCATTGGCATTGTTGCGAATGTGATAGAGACAGAGCTACGGTACGGTGGGATTTCCAGTACCACGGAGTCTGTGATTCTTCGCATTGTGACGTCAGTCACCAGCGTACTGTTAGTTGCGTCAGTCGTTGTTTACAACTTGATCGGAATCAAGTTGCAGCTGATCACGGCAGGATTAGAAAACTGGCGTCTGGTCATCAACTATTCCATAATTATAAAAGTGTTGACGGAAGTCCTCATCTGTTCCATCCATCCTTTGCCGTACGGTGAGATCCGGGTACCTGTGGTAGTGGTCACGTATGGCAATGATGGTGCCGTGTTTCAGGATAAACGCATTCCTATCAATTCCCTTCTAACCGTTCTAATGTTTCTGCGGCTATATTTACTGTGCAGATACTTAGTGGTTCACAGTGACCTATTTAAGGACACGACTGTGCAAAGTTTAGGAACCCTCAGCAAAGTGAAAATCAACGCACAGTTCGTGTTCAAGGCCTTGATGACCACACATCCGGGTTCTTGTTTGACAGCTATTCTGCTATGTACTCTTTTGATCAGTAGTTGGTCAATTAGAGTCTGTGAGTACCATACGGTTGATATGAACCACGGGAATTACCTACAGGCGCTATGGCTGACGGCCGTTACGTTCCTGACTCTTGGTTACGGTGACGTAGTTCCGAACAGTATATGCGGCCGAATTATAGCTATTACGACTGGGTTAATGGGGGTTGGTATAATGGCATTATGTGTTGCTGTGTTAGCTCGAAAACTTGAACAATCCCGAGCGGAGAAGTACGTACATACATTTGTTCAGCAAATAAAACTCGACAAACTACACCGGCATGCTGCGGCGGACGTCGTTAAGCAAGCCATGATGGTTTGGAAACTGCGGAGGACTGGACTTTCATTTCACTGTCCACGTGTTCTGAAGCACCGCCGGAAACTGTTAGACGCCATTAGACGGATGAAGAAGTCGCAGTTTAGCAAGTCTCAGATGAGGGACAGCGTGATCGGAGTGGTCGAAATTTCTAAAAATATCACAGAAATCACAGACAATACCTCAACCATCAAAACAGAGCAAGAAAACATTCAACAGAGACTAGACACTCTGGAAAAACTCATGACTAATATGCACAGCCAACTCTACGAGTTGCGAGAGTATCTCCGACAAAAAGACGCAACGTTGCGGACTGAACCGTCATTAAAACCAACGTAATACGTCGCAAAACGTCACCTTTTTGTTGTTTTTTAAAACATCTCTAACACTTTACTCTGTATTTATCACATCTTTTTTAATGGAGATGTAACATACATGTGGGTCATGTAATATAAGACGCTATTATTTATATGCAAAATATAATTATGCAAATTGTTACGTCTGTTGACGCTTGTTGAACAGTTGAATTTTACTTTTGTTTTGTTATATGGTTTTGTAACCTGCTCATATTCTCCAGATTTCCAATATCGGTTGTACTTTGTTTTCAGTATTTTGTTATTTTTGTGAGTTTTCTTGAATGGCAATATACTGAAAACTTCACATATCTGTGATTTGATCATTAAGATTTTTCCCCCATAAACGGCAAAGGAAAGTTAAAATTCGTATTTGTGCACTGCCACTTGTCCATACCTCAAAAACCTTCCGATCTGAACCCCGTTGAGCTCCGAATGTCAATTCAACATTAGATAGGTATACACATTTTGATCATACAACCTATTTTTACAACTCCACGTATAAAAAAATACTAAATAAATGCAACTTATTGCAGACAAATGAGTAAAACACTGGAATAAAACAATTTAATGACTGAATAATTTCATAACACTTTAGAGCCATTGTACTCGTTAACAGACATCTATATCTTGGTCAATTTATTCGTCAGAGCCAGTCGTACACATTCCAAAGAAAAGCAAAAAAAAAAACCGCTCGACAAGTATGCAGCTAATTGTGTTCCTATTAACTAATTCACAGAATACACAGTACAGCTACATTAAGATTGGACTGTTGCTCTGGTAGGCAGTGCATGCCAGAACGAGAAATAGATAGTGATTCTTTTTGGCACTGGACAGTGAAGTGACGACGTCCGAATCCAACCCATGTCCAGTACTCGTCCTTGCTCTTGGTTAACACTGTTGGTGTAGTTCATATACACTGTACTTATATTTCTAGCTGGAATAAGCTTCGGATATGGAAATGAAGCATAGTATTGCTTTATTAACTTCACATTGCATTTTAGTTTAGATATCGGAACAAGAAAATAGGTTTAATATTTAATAAACTTTGTTATTGTTGATTAGAATACTACTTTAGCGTTCAGATTTTGAAACATTGGTGGATTGTGAAAGAATTGTAGACTAGAGGGGGGAATAAACCGACTCGTAACTGTTGAAAAAAAAATACTAAGCTGTCTGTCTGACTACTAATAGACTGTTGTTAAGCTGTATGATACCAAACATATTATTTTCATTTACATCGACAGTAAATTGCTTGAAGATGAATTGTTGTCTGCTTGTCTTTATCTGTAGATACAAATTGCATGTCTTGGCCAGGTTTCGATCCTGTTCTTTCAATTTGAGAGAAAGAGAGAGAGAGAGAGAGAGAGAGAGAGAGAGAGAGAGAGAGAGAGAGAGACAATTTACTTAATGGTCGGTTTATTAATTTACGGCAAGACAAAGACATCTACATTTTTTATACGCAATCAATGGTTTTTGATAATTCTGATATGTTTTTGATAGTAAAGGTCCTCAACTTTGAACCTTTGCCTAATCATCTGAGTTTTTTTAAGGATCTCCCGATATTACAATTTCTATGTCCCTAGGGTAATGGCCGATCTTATGCGTTAGTATAGGTTATTTATTAAAAGCAAACTATTCATTTTCGGTGTTTGTTTCATAGAGCGAATGAAAATGGAAAAAATAATTCGGTTGTTGGTCGTTATATAGAATTGTCACATTCAATTCCAATCTATTTTACGCGATTTATAGATAATTTTCATTTATTGTATTAAACATTGATTCAACCTTAAATTCTCAGAACCCATCGTTAGTTGATATCAGAGCAATAATTCGTTCGGAAAGGGGGATTTCAGGTTGATTGAGGTAAAAAAAAAAAAAAAAAACACGAACACACACAGCAATGTCTGTATTTAGAATTTAATTTAATACAAATTTTTTCATAAATGAAATTCAATTTTTAATTTTTCTTTTTTACAATTCATACATTTTATTATTATATTTTTTGTCGGTTGTCATTTTTTACAGTAAACATGTACTAGGGAGTAAATACGTGTATCTATACTATTGTTCCTTTACACAAGTAATAAAACTGATGAACTAAAATCCTACCTCTTAAATTACTAGCTCGCTTCATTGAATATTCAATGAGGCTAAATTTAAATATTAAAAGACAGAATTCAATAACTACGGCCACACACTTAATATGAGCATTTAATTTAAAAGCTCTGCTTTTCAACATAATTTTCCACAAAGGTCAAAATACAAAAAACAAACAACCCCCCCCCCCCCCCAAAATAAATAAATAAATAAATGAAAATAGTAATAAAAAGTCGTAAAGTCGTACACACAACAAAGTTTTACAATAGGGTCATATGCAGTTAGTTTAAAAAGTAAATTTCCGGGAAAACCCATGTTCTCCGATAAGCTATCTTTCAGCAGTTAAAATGAAATATTTGTCTAATGATTTTCTATGTTTAGCTCAATCTTTGTCTTAGATACGCAGTACATGGACGATTTTTTTTAAAAACAAATAGATCTTTGATTGTTACTCTTATCTCGTCACACATGACTGGCAATGTTACATCATTTTGAAAAATCAACAATTGCGAATTGGATTCAAACACTTAACTTCTGGGTGCGAGGCAAGCGTCATGCGGAGTTTTATACAGACTAATTCGGTCTTTTAAAGTCTTTTTAATGATGAAAATATTTCGTTTGACTGAAAAGTATAATGCAAAAGAACGATTGTCTGCAACAAGACATTTGTTTGTACCCCGATAAAACCCTAAAAAAAAACTCAAAAGCGCGTCGAGGGAAATTAGTGCAAGGTCAATGTCACATAATACGCATTTGCGCTATAATTTTACCGATAAGACTTTTAAATAAAACACCGTCGCGCTAACCCAACTTCACACAATACGTAGTCGTAGTGTTGCAATTTCGCTGTATTAGAGGTACGTGGCGTTTATGCGATCATGCGTTCGTTGACGATGTAATTAATCGTTGTCTGAGGTAATATTAGCACGACGGTGTATCGTGTAAAGTTGTGGCGTTTTCTATGAAAGCGAGAAAGCGGGTTGCATGGCGTTGCGACTACTAGCTACATGCAATTTTTGTTTGACGTCGGCGTTTGTAAAGTGCATTCCCCAAACGCGCTGTTGAGTTTTTCCAATTGCTCTATCCGGACACCGTTGTAAAGGTCAAATCATTCAAGGTGATAAAATCGAAAAAGTTTCGTAAATCAAATTACTGTAATTGATATTACTACAGGTCTCTACGGGGGAACAATTACCATCGGTGAGAATCCATTGGGTTTTAGGAGGTACATTCGAAGCGAAGTGACCTTGCCAAAAACTGCAATGGTATTGTAAGTCAGAGTTCATATGAATATTCAAATGTGTATCACTTATTCTTAGTACACGTAAAAAGCATATTAACGAGGCTGGATGATCAACAAATTAATCACTAGATCTGCCTTAAATATCGAAATATGATATTTTGGGCCATAAACTATTTAGCTTTAAAATTTGAACATTTTCCTATATATTTATAGAGAGCTCTTCGTCTAAAGAAGGCGAATATAGCCTAAAAATGGTCACGAACACCCAGCTCTCTTAATATAAGCAATCGACGACGGCAAAGTATTTTATAGCTTTGTGTGAAGTACACGTATAGTTCGAGAAAATAGCATGTCACAGCTTCTGAATTCTTTTTTTTTTTTGGCACTTGAACCAATGATTTTGCAACGTCTCGACAAAATGCCTAAAGACCCTCGAAGGGATGTGAATCAATGAATCATATGCTCCTTGATTTCTTAATAGAACGGCACAAACAGAGACCAACTTCATATAGATTTTTCTTCTTCCAAAAAAAAAAAAAAAGATATCCCCTCATGTGATTTATTAGTTCGTACTCGAGATACTCGGGGTAACGATAATACCTGGCCGGTATAAAAGAGACTGGTGAAATACCCGTTCATCTTCTAATGTGGGATTTTATTGTTAATTTATAGCATTGCTGTGTTCGGTGACGGACCGATCAATCCAGGCTTGAGGTTTATACTGATGTAATATCGACTTGTAGTCGAGTTTTCTGTATTCATTCTGATAACGTCTTTGATGCAGTTTAAGTGTTACTGTAGCATTGCTATCAAAAGGTCAATTTCAGCAGAGGGGGCGAAAAAGGAACATTTATCGATGATGAAAAGGGAATCAATTTGAAAAAAAATATGTTTAGGTCAGCTTTTTATGGTCATTTACTTTATCACACAAAAGAAGTTTTGGTTGCGTTTGAAATTATTATGTATGATAATTTTTTACGAGATATCAAACAACGATGCAAATGTCACCACCAGATATAAATACTAGTATACATGTCAAATATGTACATGTGAATGCTTTTATTGACCTTCTAGCATTAGTACATGTATTAATGAGAGAAATATTGTGCGAGCCCCAGGTCAATCAGCATCCATGAACATGGAATGGAAAAGTATCTAGTTTTCACGTGGTGGTAAAATACAAATTTTAATAATAATTCTCTACATCTAATTTCAGAATCATTAATATAATCACTGATTTTCTTTCTTTTTGTCAGTTTTTATTCACAAAAACTTCATTTGAGAAATTTTGAAAAGGGAAAATTCAATGCATTTATTTTACAATAGGAATGATCAGTTTTTTTCAACATTCTAAGCAAAGTGCGCTCCTATTTGATAAGAAATAACAACTTACGCTCGGTTACTTATAAATGGATTACATGTAAAATCCCAAGTGTAATGATCTAGAGTTATATTCCAGTATATCTTTCGAATTCTAAGACAATGGGAAAACTCTACGTCATCATTAACCTTGTGGGATTATAGAGGATGAAAATTACAAACCAGGGAGGGCTACATTAATCATTCATATCTCTCTCTCTCTCTCTCTCTCTCTCTCTCTCTCTCTCTCTCTCTCTGTCTGTCTCTCTTTGCAAAATTTATGTCAACATGCAAGAAAATTATGCCAACATGCAAGATAATTATGTCTACAAGCAAGATAATTAATCTTTTAAGATAATCTGATTTTTATATGGGTAAAATCACTTACCAAGAATACGCCCAAATTTGACATCATAGATGCAATATGCAACATAATTATGTTGCATGTAGTCTAATTATCTTGTGTGTTGACATAATTTTCTTGTCGGTTAACGTAATCTATCTTGCATGTTGGGGGCAGAAATATGCCACCAGAAAGACTGGATTTGTACGTTAAAAGTTATTTATCAATTAAATATGTCGACATGCAAGATAGATATGTTGACATGTAAGATAGTTGTGTCAACACAACTTGCAACATTTCTATGTTGATGTAAAAAAAATAATTCAAATCAGGTTATCTTACAAAATCTAAAATGTCGCCCACGTGTGACTTCCAGTATTCTAGATTGTAATTATTTATGTCGACATACAAATTATCTATGTTGGCATATGTTTAAATGCAACTTATTTATGTCGACATACAGCTTATTCATGATTACATGCGAAAAAATTATCTTCATATGCAGCTGATTTATGTAAACATGAAACTAATATTCTTTATGCTGACATGCAACTTATTTATGTTAACATGCAACTTCGTTATGTTGACATGCGAGATGAATATGTTGACATGCAACTTGTTAAAATAAATAAGTTGCATGTCAACATAGCTAAGTTGCATGTCAACATATTTTTCTCGCATTTCGACATACATAAGTCGCATGTTATCATATTTATTTCGCATGTCAACATAAATACATCTAAATTGCATGTCAACATACATGTAAATAAGTTGCATGTTATCATAAATAAATTGCATGTCAATATATTCACCTCGCATGTCGACATAAATAACATCTAGCATGTTGGAAGTCACATGTGGGCGGTAATGGATTTTTAAAATTTTAATTAATTTTAATCTTATTGCATTTCAACATATTATGTTGCATTTTGACATAATTATCTTGCATGTCAACATATTTATTTCGCATGGTGACATTTTTCATTGAAAAATAACTTGCAAGTAAAATTTTTAACGCCAGGTGCCTGTACTATATACATTTTACACGACATACCGACTACGCGTGTTGCAGCAGAGACGAGTGGTGTAAAAGGGAAGATAACACTTGCATGAGTCGCAGTTTTTTTATGTGTTAGTAACGATCTCTTTTTTTTCGTAATAATTTTGGTTTAAAATGTTATGGTTCGAATTTCTTCAAAAAGTCAAAGCAAACTTAGAGAGAAGATTCAAAATATTTTATTATGTTTATGGCTGCCCATTGTACCTTTTTTTCGGGTGAAAAAATATCAAATAACAATCAAAGATATTAATGATATTAATTAAATTTTAGATAAGATTCTTTCTTTGTAACAAACTTTTTAAAAAATATCCAAGTTCTTTTTTGGGGGGTAAATTCGTTAAAGATTAATTATCCTTCTTTCACAATAGTCTACCATTTGGCCATCTTCGGTAGCTTAGGTGCAATTTGGCATGCGACTGATTTTTTTTTTCAAAATTGCCAGTATCTCTTTAAGCCATTTCGTTATCTTATTTATTTTTTTTTAATTGTTTTCAATGTATTTATTTTTATTAATTCATTTAAGGGAGGGGGGGGGGGGGGGGGTGGGAGACACTGTTGACCAATAAATTATGAACATTTAGATAAACTCGTCACGCATTAACGATTTCTTAAAACTAAGCGACTTGGACAGTAATTAGCAGTTTTTATGATATTTATGTCATTGTACAAAGCATAGGAATAACTTATGGCAAATCTAGCCAAATTAACCAATTTTTTTTTGGACACAACTGAAAAGTATCCCTTTTCATAATTCTTTGGTCTATACACGTATATTATTTATCAATATACTGTATTACCGATTCACGTGCAGATTACAATGGAGAAAACAATGAATAAAAAAATAAAGACTTTTTTTTAAAAGATATTTTCAACAAGCTTCAATCTTATCTTGATATATATAACTGCATCTTTAGTTTGCTGTCAGGTAACCAAGTTAGAATTATCGAACTTTGAATTAAACGTCATGATTCCCAAAGTGTTTTTCTTGGGATGTATCACAAACAGTAAAGTTAACATACATTTCACGACAGAAGTTTTTTTTTCCCGAAGATTACACAAAAATACATGATATATAAATGAGTCATCGTCATCCGACAAACAATTCCTCCCCTCGTACCCACTCTCTGGAACAATAGAATATTCTTATAATATTTACTCATGCAATCTGCCTTAGCTATTTTGGTGGAAAATTGCTTTTTCAAAATAATTAGAATGCATTCCCGGAAATTAAAAGCGAGCGGCTGTTAACGACACGGGAGGTAACTCGTCACACGGAATATGAAAACAACTCAGAGTACTCAGTCACCCAGTCTAGTTTATACTGCAGCATTGGCGGATCCAGAAGGGGGGGGGGGGGGGGGTTCCGGGGGTCGGACCCCCCCCCCCTTTCTCTGGGACATATAAAAAAAATTGAAAACTTGTCATGCCTATTTAAAGGCAATTGTCCCAATTTATAATATAAATACTGTAATTATTTCAAATAAATGCTTTTAAAATTGCTAATTTAAGGAATTTTTTACAACGCACCTTAATTTACATTGTACATGTATTTCTTATATGAAAAACCCTAACGTTTTTTTTTTATCGAAAAAGGTACTCCCCATCAGCATCCGGTGCTCACATCTGTGAGTAAACATGTGGAAATTTTTAAAAAAAAATTAACTAAGCAATGTCGCTAAAAACACAGATTTATAGTAACATCTACAATGTATTGTCTACTCTATTTCTTTAAAAACTCGATCATAGTTCATTTTATGCAAGTTATGCTATTTTTCTTGAATGCTAGCTATACCGTACCTTCATACCCACATGAAACACAAAAGAAAGCCCTTTTTTGTTTTGTTTCCAAGAATCGGAAATTATGTTACAAAATACCGTGTAAGGGGTTTATATATAAACCATTATGAAAATGCACAACTTTTCAAAACTTTCCTGAATAAGATCGCATCTGTACTAGTGCCGAGTGATGTGGCGCACCCATTATACAGAGGTCACTTAAATTCAAGTTCCCTGGGACGACTATCGCTTGTACAATTGTATTTCACATGTTCTATCTATTCAGCAGATAAAATATCCCCATTTTTGTCATATCCTATAATTTAGACCTTTATTTAAGAAGGCAACCAATAGAAATCAAAGTCAATAAATAGTTCAGAATTAAAACATCAAAGACATAAAAAGATTTTTACCAAAAATTCATTTTTATAATAGCTTGTCGTAATAAGTCTGAATTATTTTTGGTTTCTTAATGTTTCTTTCTATTAAGCATAGCATAGACGCACGTTCTCTTTGCTGGAGACTTGGGTTTTTTCAAGGCTGGAAATTATGCAAATCTTCCTTACCTAAACCAAAACGCTCAATAATGCAGTGCACTCTGATATTAAAATAGATGTGAAATAGATATTGATGAGATAGATGTTCATTAAATTTACGCACGGAAAACGTTCAAAAGGCCTTGTTTATTGACAAATAATGAATTTTGCACGTAATGATTTTCATCAATTGGAACCCCCCCCCCCCCCTTTTTCAAAATTGCTGGATCCGCCTCTGCTGCAGGACACATCAATGAATTGCTTGGCAAATGTAGATAAACAAATCATTATGTCATTATAAGTTTTATAAACCTTTATCTAATCAAGCACACATGTAATTTTATTTTCTGTGCAGAATTTATTGCAAGCTAATACTATAGTAGGTCATATGTACACTGGAAATAAATTTAAATTGAAAATTAATTTTAAATCAAGGAATTATTTCGAAAATTGTAACCTGTCTGCAGGGAGGTGGAGTTGTTCTATAACTTTATCTATAAAATCACATTATAATTAAGAGATCATTCTTTAAATCTTTAAATTATCACATATATCATCATATAACTCACAACGTACACTATACACAAAACAATGGCCTTTGAGATAAGAACCAATTGCGAATTTTGTTCAATTTAGTGTTAATTATTTGTATCTTATCTAGAGATTGTTGACATCATGTCACACAATTTTTCTAACTTTGTTTCCATGGCGTCCAGTCGATGGTCAATGATCTGCAAACGCTCTCGATTCTGCTTGTCGTCTGCGAACTTCCGGTCAAGCTCATTCATGATTTTATCAACAGTATGGGCAACATCAACAATGCCAACAGCATCATCACCTATTACCTTCTTGTCTTCTCTAGCACATCTTATTTCGTTTAAAGAAGTTTTCAATTTATCTTCGTATTTCCTTATTTCACCTTTGAACTCGTCTCCATAACGTCTCAGAATATGAAGTCTCAGTACCGCTTTCACTGCATTTGCGGCTGCTGTTTTCTTCCGATTTTCAATCTGCAGACGTGACACAAAATTAAACACATATTTCTCAGATCTGGTCTGCTGAAGATACCTTGCTATGATGGCTACCAGTAAAGCGGTAGTTATAACACCCATGCAACCAGTTACTATGGAGATGTACCTTCCACAATAACTCTGTGGTGTTCTGTCACCGTAACCCACAGTCAAAAAAGTAATGGCGACCAACCACATGGATTCCAAGTACGAATTTTTGTGATAGTTCCCTCGTTCGTAGTACAGCTCACATGCTCTCATCGCCCAAGTATTGACGACAAACGTCGAAACCATGACCATAAGTAAAAGCTGCCCTGGACGATTTCTCATGGCGGCCCGGAAGACAAACAGCGTGTTGATCTTGACTTTACTGAGGGCTCCTATACTGTATATGGAGGTATCCGTCAGTAGAACGCTGTGTACCACTGCGAACTTGGCCACCAAATAGAGGCGGGCCACCATTACGATGGACAGCACAGCGTCCAGACTGACTGTCCGACGGACCCCGTCAGGTGACGCGTAGGGTAACTGTATGTTTCCCGGAATGGGATGGATGCTGCAAATAAGTAACTCTAGGACCAACCCAAACCAATGCCAATAGGATGTCGCCATGTACCATTCCTTCAAACCTGCGTCGACCATCTTTATTTTGGCTCCCGTGTAATAGTTTAGACATATACAAAACAGTAAGATTACCGTGGTGACTGATATTATCGTTTTCAATACGATGGATGCTATGCTTACTTTTTCCATGCCATAACTGATAAATAGCTCTGTCTCTACCACCATTAAGACTATGCCGATCATGGCCAGGGTAAACTCAGTATCCACGATGCGCCGCCGCCTGTGAAGTAGTTCCCTCCTATATTCAATCTTCTGCCCAAGAGAGAGTTTAGCTTCAGTTTTAGGCCATGAAGTTCTACTCACATTGGGCGTCTCTTTTGTCTCAGTATTTCCCATGTACTTCATTTTGAGGCCGTCGTTGATACAGAGCGGAAGATTAGGGTTGTCACAGTCGTACCCGCTCATCGCACTCCTCCTGTAACCAAATTGATTATCAGACCGAATAAACGAAAAAATATTGCATAAAGAAAATGAGGAAGAAATCACGAACGCCTCCTCACCTTACTTAGTGTGTTTTCATTATACCTAGGTGTGTTTTTTAGACGTTAAGCAGTTAAAAGCTATACAGACCCTCTTGAGTTGTCTATATGATGCCGAATCAATAGATATACAAGGGTGATTCGAACATCGACCCTGACCAGTCTGTTGCCAGTTAAATACACTGTATTGTTAGGACTCTGTTTACTCAGATCTCTTTTAACAGAATCGATTTCATCTCACAAATGCGACGTGACAGTTTTATTGACAGATAAATGCAAGATTTTGTCAGAATCTTTATATTTTTTTGCAAGTAGACAATACGGATGACCTCACTTCAAATTTAACAGATGTTAAATACAGTCAACTGATTTCGCATCAGTTTAAAACAAAAGCTGTGTTCAGTTTCTTCTTGGTGCGAGATATATATATATGTATATATATATATATATATATATATATATATATATATATATATATATATATATATATATATATAGTTTGTATTTGAAAACGTTTTCTTTAAAAAATACAGAAAAATGCATGAGACACAAAAAATGCATCACTCATCAGCACCTGCTGTGTCGCTTGTGGCGCTCTTTGTAACTCAACTATAGAATATGATATGCAAGTACTGAACTGCGGTTAGTGTCATCCAGTACAAACTAGTGTAATATTGAGCAATCTATCGATATTTGATTTATTGCTTATGTATCAATTATTCAAACAATAATTTCATAATTCATAATTACATAATTTCAATATCAAAATCAAATAGTATATATAGAACTATGACCAAAAATATACAATTTCATAATCGTTTTTTTGCGTTTCGAGTGTCACTGACTCTTTCAATAGAGTAATCTTACATAAAGAAAGGTTCGTTGATTCATTGAAAGAAAATGTTCGTAAAAAAAAACCCCATGGACGACCGTACAGTACATACCAACATGGTGAAGGCGTGGTCTCCTCGGCGTGGGTCCCTGTACAAACACCGAGGTATTGTAGTGTGTCGGGCTGATGTCGAACTGGCAACAGATGGCCCAGTGTAGACGTTGTACACACCAATACAATGAAATTGTACGCCTGTGCAATGTAATTAAAAACGATTAATCAATACGGTGACATAGAAGATGTGTCTTGTGATCAATTATATTAAAATTGAAAATTGTACTATTTCGTATATTCAATTGCTAATGGCTAGCATGTACTGCTCTCTGATCTCCCTTTACCGTCAGTTTTCTGATATTCGACACCATTGTCCTGATCGTATTTAAAACGGACACAATCTAGGCATGCCTGAAAAATTGAAAAAAAAATAATGTCCACATGCATGTATGTATGGAAATTCTATTGTGTACTGTCTTATGAGAGTACAGGCTTGTTCACATAGAATATCTAATTTATTATCCAAAATCAACATCAGACAATAATTTCAAACGGACTGCATTTTTATCAATTTTTATTAACATTAGACTTGTATGATACGCTATTGCGGTTTTACAAGTCTTATTTTAATAAGATTGCGCTTTTATAAAAGCAATTGTTAGCATGATTCAAGATATGATTGTCATCATTTCACCTGTATTTTGCCAAATAAAGCTATAATAACCCCAACATGCACACACAGGTTTATCAATATATCTCAACACGATAAAAAATCAATGCTAGCTAATCGAAGCCAGTTCTGATCTCGTTGAAACATAGTCAATTTAAGACTATAAAATACATATTTTGTAGGCATTGAAGACGAATATGTAGTACCTTCCTCTTACTTCTCATGCAGGTGATTGATATTAATGGATAACTTTACACAACTCTGAAACAATATTTAATATAATGCGTAATAAACGTTTACAGCATATATCCAATTGCATGTATTGCACTACAGATGAATCTGAATGAATATTTGACACTATAAACAACTCAGTATCACTCAAGCTGATTTTAGTCGAGTAGTTTTAGCTCACCTGAGCTCAAAGCTCAAGTGAGTTTTTCTGATCACTTTTTGTCAGACGTCTATCTGTTGTCTGACTTATATGCAAGCATTTTGACATATTGTTGATTCTTTAGAATGGTTTAGACTTTGACCCCTGGAAATTCTTGTGCCTCAAAGGGGTTCCAAATTTGATATAGGTTTATAATCCGTGTATAAACAGTTGTTTAAGACCTTCTCGAGAACTGCAATGCTCAATATGTTATATGACTGTAAAATAATCCTGTTACAAAGGGACCCAGTGATAAACAGTAGAACATGCAGTGAATTTAATTCTATACAGGATCTATTATATGATACTACTCAGATATTTTGTATATGACTATAAAGCTTATTTTATGATGTCTATTGTTGCTCAGATGAGCGATGAGGCCCATGGGCCTCTTGTAATTAAATATTGATATTGTTGAATATTTCATTATAAAACTTTTATATCAGAGACAAAAATAACATTAAGTTATTTATGTCTCTGCTTATATTGATTGACTTTTTATTTCAGTTTAGCCAATTTTTTAACTACTTCATTTTTATATTAAAAAAGATAGTTCAAAAAATGATACTGACGATTTTTACAATTTTAAAAATGAATTGCGTAAGAACGCGTGTATTTCTTGATTAAAATGTAAATTATTTAAATTGAAAGTCGTTGCAGTGGTGTCATTCAATATTCAACAACATAACAGCTATGATAAAATAGGTATGTAATTTTTAAGGATAAAATTCATCAAAATCATTTATGTGTTAGATCTTAAATCTATTGTTTTTTAAATAACAAGGATATTTCGTTATATAAGGAGATTACAACATCATCAACATATTATTGATGTTTCGGCATGTTACGTACATGACACGGACTTGTAAGTAAAAAGTAATGCAGATGTACGCAGGTGATGATAAAATTTATACAGGTTGGTTTTTGTGATGTCAATATTTATATATATTTTCTCAAGGACTGTAAAATATGTTACTATTTACATGTTATACGTGATGACTCACGTGCAATAAGTACCGATCAATCAACAGTATCTAGATGTTTTTCAAACCCACAGCTTGTTTCCTTTTGTACTACCATCCACCTGACAGGTGTTGAATTACTGTGCGAGTTACTCAACAGTTTCAACCATAAAAAAATGTCAGACCCACAGAGGACTCCCTTGAACGCAGGAAACTTCCGGAAAAAATATACAGAGTCTGTAAAAACGGAAAAAGATAATGTACTCGAGAAAGGGACTCTGTCTTTGGCTCAGAAACTGGAGTTAAGACTTGACTTGATGACGTGTAGACGTCGGGTAGTAGACATGGAATTCGCCCTGGCGATGATTGGGATCATCCTGATGGTTTTTGAGGCGGAGTTGTACATTAACCAGAAAATCTCCAAACTCGGCTTTTATTCTCTCATGCTGAAGTGTTTAATCTCGTTGTTTACGGTGTTTCTCCTGATTTTTATTTGTGCAGAATATTATGTTTCTGCAAAAATCAGAGCGCTGGATTCAAACATCCAAAGCGTTCTGTCGGTGATGACATTTCGTCAGTGGATGTATTTAGTTTTAGAATTAGTCGTCTGCTCCATCCACCCGTTTCCTGGAAATATCAAGTTTGAATATTCTTCAACGCAAGGTGTTATCCATTCCGTGAGCATTGATGCGATCCTGTCCATAGTGATGCTGGGCCGCTTATATCTCGTTTGTCATTTTGCAGTGGTCCATAGCAATATGGTGACGGACACCTTTATTTACAGCATTGGAATGATAAGCAAAACAAAAATAAACACCACTTTTGTGATCAAAGCTCTGATCAGCAAGAGGCCAGGGTTCCTCCTCATAGTTGTTATGGTAACCACGGTCATTGTGAATACTTGGGCCTACAGAGCGTGCGAGTTGTATTTTGACCGGAACAAGTACAAGAAGAACTCCATCTTTGAATCCCTGTGGATCATTACGATGGTGTTTTTGTCTTCGGACCACGGTGATGTTTTGCCGGAGAGCTACTGTGGTAGGTTTGTTGCTGTCGTGACCGCTGTCATGGGATTAATCACTTCTTCTCTTTTAATTGCAATAATAGCACAGCAAATCGAACACACCCGAAGCGAGAAACACGTGTTTGCCTTTGCGTCACGTGTTCAAACTTCTTGCAAAAAGAAATCCGCCGCTGCGGACGCCATAAAATCGTTCTTTAAGTTAACTGTTTTGATAAAGTCTGGCAAAGCAGGTTATCGTGAAATTTCCAGACTTAAGGATAAGGTGAAACAGAGCCTGAAGGTGATGAGGACGACGAGGGAGGAGATGATGGACATCTATGACGACACAGTGGGCGTGGTCGATGTGGCGGAGGTCACGTGGCGTGTTGAACAGAGAGTCAGTGTTCTCGAAAGTAGATTTAATTCATTGGAGGAGAAAATAGATTTAATATTGTCAAAACTTGAAAGATAGTCCAACGCCTCTTTTTTATAGATTAACATCGAACTACGGATATGGATTGCGAGTACGATGTAATTGGCATGAGGATTGATATTATTCATGTATTTTGTTATTAAATTAACTGTAAAAAGTGCGTTAAACCTCTGTAACAACAATACGTATGTGTGCAAATAATTGATTTTTTACGTGTACCGATTGTTATACATGACTGTATACCATTATCATAATACTATGTAACGTTTTTTCCCTGCATTTATCATAACGCTCGTTATAAAACGTTACTTTGTTCAGAGAAACTTGTTTCAATGGTTATTTATGGGCATTAAGCTACATGTGTCCGATATTTTTCAATAAAAATTAATAGTTTAGTAGCAAGGGGACACAATCTAATCAAAATTAAATGTGTTTGGCCCCGTTATACTACTACCATGGTTAAGTCACGGTACATCAAATTTTAATTAGAAGGACAAGTAGTCTTCGAATTGCTATTTACAAGTTCCCTTATCAAAACTTTCAACTGATCATGGTGTATTTCTAGACGCACCTGTTCTTATTTGTTTTAACGTAAGCCGCCTTCCGCCAAAAACGCTAAAAAAAAGATACACAGCCAAATGTAATACGGTTACAATCTACCAAGCTTCTTTATCCATTATAATATATATTCATAATTATATAAATGAATCTTTTAGGTATAACTTATTTTTAAAAACGAATTAATATACAGACAATTATGCACTGCTCATGTTTATAAGGGTGTTTAGTAGATATCAACTTGATTATTTTTCGAATTGAGAGGGTTTTTTTTATTAGAGAATTACTGATTTTTATATTAAGTGGGTTTATAATTCTTACCTGCTTGAACATAGCACGTTGGTTTGGGTACATTAGATACCGTATAATAAAATTCATTCTTGTTATTGTTAAATTGATTGATTTTTTTTTACCTTGATATGAGGTAAATCGACATCAATCTAATTAAATTTTTTTTTAGGAAATCACAACTGGGGTTTTAATTTGTATATTAGCGTATTGTACTTGTAATTTTTTTTAGTTTTTGTGCTCAAACTCTTAAAAGCTGCACATATTTAATGAATAATTGTGCAATGAAATGCAGACTATGAATCATGCAGTTTTTTAAACACAACATTGTGTTACAGGTACTCTGTGGTTTTTTTAATAACAATGAAAGATCTATCCAAAACAATATCCAAAGTGCAAAACACATTTTTTGAAAACGTTTAAACAAACGTTCAGAAATAAGAAAAAAGCACACTCGCTGTATCACTATCACTATAAATACTTGTTTCTTTTATCCGTTTTAAACCCCACCTTCAATAAAACAATCAGATGATTTGATATTTGTATTATTTTATTAACATACTAGAGAGAGGGAACATCCTTAATTTATTAAAAGATTTTCGAATTAATTAATTTAATACTTGCAACCTGCAGCGTTCTTGCAAAATTATGATTTTATTTACTAATCCTTATTATTCTAACTAGATTTGTTTCTTGATAATGATGATAAATCTTATATAGGCCTTTAAATGTTCAAAATGATTATAACGTATTTAAAACCAAAAATATTAACTAGAAACGATGATCAAAAGTACACCTTAACAAATTTAAGATTTGATTTTAGATATGTATTAGTGATAAAGTTTCTACAATATATTAAGAGAAAATACGATAGGCCCTGAACAATTTTAAAATATTGTTTTACATGTACGTAGTTTTCACACTTATTATGGACATTCCCTAGTGGTGCTAATGAACAGCATGTATATGCGAAATAATAAACAGGTACCCGGTAAATGAAACTGAGCTGTTGGCGAGCACTTTCCAGTTTCGAAATGTTTGGCTATCCGAAGGTCTGCGAAGAATACAGATAGGTTTTCCTGGCCTAATCTCGAAACTCAAATATTAATCACTTTGCCGTCAAACCATTACAGTTCCAAACAATTAGATTGAAAGATTCGTGCCGTTTAGCATACCATTCCGGAGATGTTTGACCGTAAGTCTCAATTCTATTAGTTTAAAATCGGATTGGCTAAACCCAGATTGTTTGCAAATTATTTACAGTGAAAATATCGGCTTCTCGAGTTGATTTGTAAATAGAACATTTAACAAGGTCTGCAAACACTTGTGTACAATTCATAGCACCATTCAAATCTGCGGAAATTATTTGAAGTTAAATGTTGTTTTTGCTGCTCAACATTTTTACTTAATGACAAACAGGTACATAATAACAATTAAAGAACAGGAATTTTTATGCGAAAAAGGGTGATTGAATTCTCAATGATATCCGCATGCAGGAACCAACAGGAATAATCAATTATATGAAGAAGAAAACTCATGGTTCACGAAGAAATAAAGTGTTCTTCCTTTGAAAATAAAAAAATAAATATGTATATTAAAATTTTTCATGTTAACCTACAAATAGCCTACAGGTATATGGGTATTTGTAAATCTTTTTTGCTAAATATTTATGTAATTCAAATGAATTTATAAATATTTTTGCATGTGAAACGTGTTCTTTACAGCAATACAGTGCATTGCAAAGAAGACAACAGTTTTTAGCTTTGCAAAATATGTAAAAAAAATTTCAATGCCATCATTTACAACTTATAATTTGAATTAATAACCCAGAAATAATTTTTTGTTAGAGTAACAATTGCTGACATTTTGTTTAATTATCTAATTCTATTTCAAAATAGTAAAATTGACAAACTTCTCTTTCTAACGGAGGTAAAAATAATGATAAAAATGGCTCCGAACATCTTGCTTCCTAAATCAAATTGGTTATATAAAAAACTTATATTGAATATACGGTGTTACTGAAAACAAATAAAACAGTCCTAAGATTATTTATCATTTGTAGAAATCTGTGCGTTGTGATAAATGGGTTCGATGTGTCATATTGTTATATGAATTACCGGAACGCCGTGCTTGGGACATAATAACTATTTCCTTCCAAGCAAACCTATACACTGCACAGCAGCTGCTGCTGTCTTCATCTTGTAATTAACTTGCAGCAATAGCCCTTATTAATGGTTCTTGTAAGTGTTGGCACGTGGAGAAGGAAGCGGTTTTTGTCAGGTACAACTCGAAAGTCATCAAGTGGTCCCTGAAGAATGGGCTCAGTGTTTCCTGCGGTCCTGACGAAATCTACTCACATCGTTAGAAAACCTCGCATTCAGAACCTGTCGGTCTGGTGCTTGAAAATAAAACATCAAAGTGCTAAAACACATGTTTTCAGCTAAGCTTGTATCACTGCGGAATTCTCAAGTGAAAACATCAATTATCATCCGGGACAAGTGTATCCGTCAGTCAAAGGAAATCGCTTTTTGCAACAATTTGGTTTTGACACTCTTTTAAAAATCCCATCTTTCTTCTTTTTCTGAATTCATTTCCTTCTTTTTTTCTCGAACAGTTGAAAAAAATATGGTTATAACTGTATCATGCTATTCAAAGAAATCAAGTTGTTGCCTCTGATTTCTTTACTTTGTGTTTGTTTCTTGTAAGTAATTTCTTAAACTACATATACTGCATATACTAGATGAAATCCACGTTTTCAAAAGGTTCATTATCATTATTTGTTTCGTGAAATACTAGCAGGTAATATTTCAGAAACTTCTTTTGCTCACTTTGAGCAAATAGTTCAAAGGAAAAAAAAATCCCACTTTCTGTGAGCAGTATGAAGAATTATGATATACATGCATTTCTAGATATCTGAAATTTGGATATACTTCATAGACCTTCAAAACAACTACACGGAGTCTATAAACGGTACCAACATTCTACAACTTAAGTACATATTGTGTGTAATACAGAAGGGAAAGTGCCGCTAAATATTATGAAAACTGAACTTTTCGAATGATTAGATATACATTTAGACTTGGCACGATGGATCAGGTAAAAGGTGTTTGCCTAATTCCGACCTACACCCATCAGCTGATAACAAGTGGAGGCCGTGGCAAGTATATCATCATGAAAATAAGTCATTTAGCCGAACCAGAAACCTATTAGCTGGGAAGGCGATTTTAGATGGAAGTAAAAACAATCCGGAATTGTTCTAGACCTGTTTCTAAGAGGGATCATCGCTAGCTGATTGACATCAACATTTGTTATGAAATGTGTAACTGAACACAGTGCATATCGCCCCGTTCTCCTTCCCCCATCAGCGCCTGTTCAGCTGTCCATTTGCTAATTCCCCCATCAATCCACGCTCTACCCCAAGTGGAATCACGTGGCGCTCAATAAAACTCGTAAAAGAAATGAAAGAGAAACAAGAGAATGAACGATATTAGTCTACAAGTGCTTATGTACATGCATGAGTATCAACAAAGCATCAAGATTGTTGTGCCATTTTTCTTTCATGTCAGTTATCTAGCGTTAATCGAAAGACTGTGATAATTGTGATCATTTTTAGAAAATATTTTCTGGTACAAGTTTTACTTAAGTCATCTAGATAATTTTACAGTTTTAGAATAAATGCTTGAAATACACAGTCATAAACTTTTATATCTAATTCTTTTGTGTTTTAAAACTTATTATATCCAGAATTACCTGCATTGGTTCTAATAAACAATTCGCTCAGGTGTCTTAGAACACTGTAAAAACGATTTTGTTTTTATTTATTTATTCATTGCTTATGCGTAATGCCTTAGATTGATAATTGAAAATTCTACAAATCAACGAGCAAAGTTATATGCTGTGAAAACCTAAAGGATACTATAAAAGAACATATATATTAATTGCTACATGTATAAATTTCTTTGAAATGAGTTCGTCACTTGTTAATAATACATGCATCATTAAAAATATTTTTTTCCCGTACATATTCATTGGATGTTCATAAAATTTTGTTTTATAATAAGTTTTATACCCCCCCCCCTTAAAAAAAGAAGTTAAATTCTGAGTCAATTATTTGAAATGATATTTCGTGGAGAAAACATTTCAGAACAATGAAATATCTGTGGTTGAAGATATGAATGAGTGAAAAAACACGAAAAGGAGAATTCATGAGGGGTAAAATTGTAACGACTACAAACATTCCAACATCTCGTATGCCAATCAAAAATGCACGTCTCGCGCGTGCGGCTGTTAGAAATAATTAAACAGCGCATATGGCTAATTTGTAAATAAGCGGAGACTGCATTCCCGGTGTTTTGTAAACAAGTGTAGCGGTATCAGCATTAGGCTCGCGGCGGGGGGAGGTAGATTCGCGGCGGGGTGGCCATAACGAAGGTGACGCCTTGTTATTTGCTTAGCGAGATACTGTTGATTTCCACAACAACACTCATCATATGATATGATAATCCGGACTAACAGCACCCGGCTACATTCTCACTTTTATGCATGCATGTAAACATTTACATTTTTGCCTGGGTGCAAAGGGTTCCTCAAAGGTTCCGCGGAATTTTTTTCTCTTTGTCTTTAATGCTTGTAACGATAAGAAACCATCCGCCCTACTTTTGTTTAATTATTCCGAATTCCTGATAATATACTGTTAAACAAAGATCTAACACTTCCGTCATTTGTAATGAAAACAGATACCGGACAAGTTTGAGAAACATTTCGTTTCAAATTTGTTCAAAATCGCAAAAGAACGCAACTTCAATTCAATATTTTCTTTTCGAAAGTAAATCACATTTGTTAATTCCGAGGAAACCAAACGATTTCTATTTGAAGAGCTAATGATGCGCATGAACGGGAAAATATTTAAATGCGATGTAAGGTCTTTATTGACACTTAGCAAGTGCTCGAAATGGCCGGAACAATTGTAAGCGCACTGACTACCTGGTAAGTAAATATAGGTAAGTGGCCGTGTGGTAATGTTGACAGGAGAGATTTACAGAAATGAAAGTAATAGAGCAACAGGTTAAGAGTTGAAGTCTGAGTCAGAATCTTTTAATTAAGCTATCTGCTGAAACATGCAAAATCTAAGCCAGCTTTTTATTGGTAATTTTTTTAACATATAGTTTTCACATGTACAAATCTATTTTATTATACAGCCACTTCGATTAAATAAATAAATCAATAAAAAACGGATTGTTACAGGTTTCACAACTTGCTTCCGAATCCTTTTATAATTCAATATATCCAATTTGAGTATTGTACCATTGTCTCGCAAAAAATCACGGTTACACTTAACCCTTACTGTAGTTTACGGGATATAAATTTTACATTTTTTTTTATTCCGTTATTCATCTGTCACGGGCCATCTTGTAAGATGTATTAATTGCTTGTTTTTAATTTTAACTAAAAGAGCTTTTACATATTTTTTCGAAGTATTTCATTTTGTATATTAGTTTATTTGGATTTTTTTCTTTTTCATTCCGATTCCTTGGCCTAATTTAACCTTTTTTTAAAATTTACTTGATAGATATTAACGCAAACACGACAAAACCATTCTTTATTTTTGAAACTAAACTTACAATGCAAAATTACGTACAAGTATGATCGTTTTGTTTTTTATTTTGTTTTGTTTTGTTTGTTTGATTTTTAATTTGGGGGGGGGGGGGGGTGCCAACTAGTATAACTGCGAGATCTAATGTTTTCTGTGATTTTTAGAAAAGAAATTAAACCTCAAAAAAGAGATCAAGAAATTGCGATAAAAGTCATGAATTCTCCCAATTCTTCGTATTTCTTTAAATGTCATGGAACAAGCATGAAATCGGCAAATATTTGTCGTCATTTTCCACCCTTGGCAGATGCTCTATGGGGATTGGTAAGATGGCACTCAGAATTTCTCGGTACTTTACACCATTGAGAAGCGCAGTGGGAGGGTTAAACCGCTAGCCGACTATACATGCATGCATGATTAATCTCTGTCTTCTTCGCTCAGTGATTGGTTCTGGCCATGTGACGTCACATTGTTTTCTGAAGATCTTGCATAAAGCAGGAATAATTTGTATGCACATCAAATTTTTGCGTGAACCTTTGAGTTGATATGGTGAAGAAATTTTGAAGCATAAAGGTAAGATTCCTTCCTTTTTACCATAATTATTTTTAGAAATATTCAAAACTTTTTCAAACTTTTCTCAAATTATTAAGCTTCTAAGTATGTTCCCATTTTCATTCGAATTTATAAATTTCAAGATCAGAATGTTTTAAATAGTTCTCCTGATTTTTTGGACTAATGTAAAAGGTTTTTTAAAAATTCAACAACAACAAAAAAGAACATAAAATACATTAAAAAAACAACTAAAGAAACCTATAATTTCCACACGTTCCCAGTCATTGTAGGTTAAAATAACGTTATATAGATGCAAAAAGGCGACACTATTTCTTTGAAACTGTAGAAGAGTGAAGAAAATAAAATCTTCAAACACTTCTTTAAAGTATGGAAAAGGAACAATTAACCTAGTAGCTCTTTTTAAAAAATTACAAGAACAGTTTAAACCTTTAATCTGATATTTAAAATTTGTTTATTTGTCAGCAATTCAATCTTGGGAATCATTTTATTAATAATAATATTATATCATAATCTTTTTATTTTTTTTCTTCAAAGGTTTACAGTAACACCATGAACAAAAAGCCAAAGAATTCAAATAATTTTACTGCAATAAACACATCGCCTCGCCCCCAAATGGAACCAGTAAAGAACGAGAGCAGACCGCGAGATCCGATCAGAGAAATTCTGGACAGTCTCTGCAACAAACCATCGGACCCGGATAAAAACGGCGAAGACAATACAGCGCGAGTTACTTCAAGTGTCAATTTGGATATCAGTGCTTTTACCCCTGTAACAAAACTGAACGGCCCTCTCCACCGTGTAGCAGACACAGCAAAGCCCTGCCTCCCGCCGTCTCTCGCTACAAGAGATTTCGCGGACTGGTATTCACAGCGTCTGTGTCACCCAGCACATCGCCAAAGTCTTCATAATTTTCCGTATTTCTTGAACTCCCTTCAGCATCAGAACCCGTATGTCGGTTATTTCAGTGATGTGTCTTCCTGGTTATGCACTAGATCGGACATGAGTGCCATCGGTCTCTATAATCTCAGCAAGTACCCGGCAGTTCCAATACCACCCACCCCTCGCTACCAGTGCGACCACTGCAAAAAGAGTTACTCCACTTTCGGTGGGTTGTCCAAACACAAACAGTTTCATTGTACCACACAGATCAAGAAAGACTTCAGCTGTAAATTTTGTGGCAAATCGTATGGTTCTCTTGGGGCTTTGAAAATGCACATCAGAACTCATACACTTCCGTGCAAATGCAAATTGTGTGGCAAAGCGTTCTCGAGACCATGGCTGTTACAAGGACACATGCGCACGCATACGGGTGAGAAACCTTTTTCCTGTGCTCATTGCGGTCGCGCTTTTGCTGACAGATCGAACCTTCGTGCTCATCTTCAGACTCACTCAGAAGTAAAAAAATACGGATGTAAATTTTGCAAGAAATCTTTCTCACGGATGTCTCTATTGGTGAAACATCGAGAGGGACGAGTGTGCGAGCTTTCAGTGCAGTGACACGCACTGTCAGCATGGTCAGCTGGTGGAATTGGACCAATTATGACTATTGCGTGTGATTTCAATAATAGACCACACTTTCTAAATCATTTAGTACTTTAGGTGCGTTTCTTGATTTTTAAAGTACAAACAATTTTGGTAGACGAATTACTTAATACTTGTATTAGAGTGGATATATATAAAATAAACGTACTTGTAAAATTCTATACAAGGTTTTTTTTTTTTTTTATCATTTCCAAAAAAAAAACCAATTCGAGAATAGAATGTTTTATACATAGTATTTGCAACAGTGTAATTATATTTGGAACGTGACTGAATTTTTATTTATTGGCTAGTAAAATACAACAAATTTAGGACTTTATGATAAATAAGGCGGAAAATTCTTCTTTGTCGCCATCGTTTCCTTTTATTTTAAATTCTGGATTGTTAAAAAATCTTTATTTCGCCTTTCTATAAATATAACACACTTCTAGTTTAATATTTTTTTGTTTTATTGTTTTTTTTTAAACGATTCAAACTGTTAATGGTCTAAGTGAAGATTGCATAAATACCTGCACATATAATGTTTCTATGTAGTTTTTATTTCAATATTTCAAACAACATTTGAAGAATATACACAGTTGACCTAATTGGGGAATTTGTTTATCAATTTTATTTATTTCAGTACCTATAATAAACAATATGTATATATATTTTGATGATTATATGTTTAAAATTATTTGAATTTGAATTAGCTTCTTTAATTGGAGCATGGACAGTTGTCAGATAGTTGCTGTATAGGATACGTATACTTATTGCATAAAAAAATCTAAAGGTAGCGATGATTGGAGAAGTGTTTCTCTGCAGCGTTATGGAATATTAATGTTGTGTATTTCAGGTGATATTTTTATCTTCTGAAAAAAACCCCTAAAAATGTAAAAAGGGTAAGATTTGATCGAATGTCTTCACATAATCAAATGATCGAAAGACTGAAAATTTGCTGTGAAAAGGTAGAAAATAGGTTTGATATATCAACAAAATAATTCTAATTAAGATATTTGAAATAAAAAGAAAAATTAAGAGTGTGACTGGCTAAATATGAGTATATATTTGCACAGACGCTTGAGGACAGGACAGGACCCGTTTCCATCCCCCACACCCAAGTATAGATCCTCGGGTCTTTACTCTTTTTTTCATTAGATTATCCTTTTATGGCATATTTTTAATCTAATTTATACATTCATTGCACAAAATTATCTATAACAAATATTTTGAAAATTCAGACATATAGAGACGGCCTGATTTTTTTAAAAAGTGTTTGTTTTAAGTAATTTTGCGCAATGAATGTATTAATTACATCTAGACTAATTACTAAAGAATAATTTAATTCAATAAAGGAGTAAAGTCCCGGGGGTCTAGATACTTGGGGTCGGTGATGGAAGTGGGGTCGTTCCTGTCCTCACGCACCTGTGGATTTTTGAAATCATGATATCTTATGAAGTAGAAAGACATTCACATACCTTTGCTAGCTGTTGTACAAGATTACTTTCATTTCAACTTGAGATTCCTTTCCACGTCATAATGTGCAAAAGCTTTAATACGCCCTATTCCCCCCCCCCCCCCCTCCCCCGTCATGAATTTGTATGTGTTATGTATGTGCTACGTCACAGCGGGTCACTTCGTATCTCGTAGGTGACGGAATCGGCCAAGGTTGGCCAAAAATCAGACTTCGTTGCTATATGTTTACAGCATCGGACTATAAAACAGACTCTCAAATTAAAAGATTGCAACGTGGAAGTAATCTTGAAAAATATATTTTAAAAAATTCCAAAAAGCGATTTTTAGACGGGGTCACGTGACCCCGTCTATTGGTTTACTGTCCGCCGAAGTCTCAAACCGGAAGGCACGCGTAGAACACATGAATTGAGTCTACGCGTAAGAAAATAGTGCAGAAAGTTTTCATGCATTTCAGTAAATATGTATTATAAAAACATGCATTAAATCTTTTTAATTCCTCTGTGTATAAACAAAATTCTATTTAGAAAATAAACAAATAGTTTTATTGATCAAAATATTCTTGCTCGGGTTCAAATGTGGAATGAGTTACGTAACTGAATGCACAGCGCCGTTGACGATTCAGTTGGTGTACGAGCTTATTAATCAATAGAAGAGGTTGATGGTGGAATCGAAATTAAAGTTCCCAAACGCAATGTGCCATTTTTGAAAAGTTGTGAATTATATTTTGACAATCTTTTACCTTAATACTACCAAACTTCATGTGCAAGCCGAAGTTAAAATCGGTTCGGGTTATACACGGATGTTTTACAAATTAAATAGGTGTTTCATTGGCTTTCAGTCTACTTGCGGTATGACTGCTGTTCGTCTCTAAAGGAAGTACAAAGAAAATAAAAACAAGTTTGAATTTGCCTTCTCGTTCGTTGGCTCTTTAGTTGATTAAACTGAATTTAAATTTTAAACAATGCATTGTAAGCAAAATGTACAATAAATTATACATTTTGGAAGACTTATACATCATATAATATATATACCATCTTATCGATTGAAGAACCAAGTTAAATGTTAATGTTCATGTTTTCCGGCTTAGTTGGAATCAGGCTTGGGGTGAATTACATTGTAAAATAATGCATTACATTACCATTACTTCATGAATTAGGGCATTAAATTACCATTACCATTACTTAATTTTTTTGAAGTAATGCATTACATTACCATTACATGAGTAAAGTAATGCAATACCATTACTTTGTGAAAAGTCCATAAGTTTTAAAAAAGTAATTAAAAAACTAAATAAAGAGTTTTTGTAAATATTTCATAAATAAAACATGCTTAAAATATTTACAGGTTCATGTTCATGTTTACTATCAGGTTCAAATTTAATGACTTATACAAGATTGCTGTTGCACTTGTAGTTCTCAAAGTAAGGTTGGTCCCGTAACATTTACACGCTAATGGCGGAGTTGACAATCTCTGTTATTTATGTCTCTGATTTTCGGAGTATGATTTTTAATTAAAGGAACGGTTGTATCGTAATTCGTGTAGGTGATGCACGAGTTTACACAAAAAGTAGTAAGTGGCGAACGGATTTATTTTTACCTACATGTATTAATTTTGCATGAATCGCAAATGAAGAAAATCGTGTCAGATAAGTCGATCTTAAAAATCAAAATGGCGACCGTGACAAATCTTTTTATTGTCAAAGTTCTTGGAATCTTATTGTAAAAAAAATAATTCTAACGTCAGGTGCCTGTGTTTTTTTTCGGTACCAGTTATCAGCTAAAATTTAACGTTTTCTTTTCGTATTTCCTTGTTTCTTGATTTTTTTGGATAAAACTTGACATACATTAAATGGTGATTTCCTTGTTTATCCATCTGTTAGATTATATCAACTCAAAACATACTGTTTTTGTGCTTTTTAGCACGCCCCGAATTTGCCATGTTTTACAATTTACTGTATTAGTTATCGGCTTTGCGATAATAACATAGTAAAATCCCTGCACATGTTGATTTGATACTCTGCATAATGTACTTTGAATTATGGCCCTTTTTGGGTCAGACTTAAGGTAGTAAGGGTTATAATACATTAACAAAACTCATAAAATTATTCGTTTGTTATCATACGGTAATACACAAATCGTTGACTTTTCAATACACAATATTGTGCAATCAGGCGTTCAACTGCGCTATGTATCTCTTAGAGTTTAATAAATTCTTTTTGTTTGTACATGTATTATGTATTGATGTTATGTCAAATCAAAGAAGGTATATAGTAACGTATCACAAAGATGTCATAATCTAGTTTTAACTTATTACGCCACTTCCCCCCACTGCTGAAAGTGCAAAGATGTAAATCAGCGGTAAACAATGATCGTTCAAGCTCATTGTTAAATCATATTTAAGAAAGTTTTCAAGCAAACTTACTTTTCTTTAGTCGAAAAAGACGACTGAATTGAAAAATCTCGGATATTCGCGTGCTATAAACCCGAACTCTCAGTTTAGCCGATAACTGGTCTTAGTCGATAACTGGTACAGTACCAGTATACAAATGTTCACTTTGTTTGTTAATTCAGCAGTTTTAGAGTTTTCGGGGTTTTCATAAAACTTTTATTACAGATACCGTCCGACTTGTGGATTTTCCCTTAGATCACAAAATTGAATAAATCTAATGATTAAAATTATCTACTTTGATATAGTTGTTTGATTTTCCCGGTCAGTAGTAATTTTTAAAATTTTTCCTTGGAGTCTTATTTAACATAATATACCGTTGTGTCAATTTTCTACAATTATGAAGGCCGGGATAGAGTAAAATTTAGACAAAGTATCAGACAATTGCAAAAAAGCCGAATTAACATAGATTGTAACAAATAATTCAAACTCATAAATTTTGGAAGCATATTCGAGGAAATCCAGGACAATTACAAATTCAAACTTTCAAGACCCCGTCTTTCAGTACTCTCAGTACTTTGATTTTATATCATTTTCCATTTGATTCGCGAACAAGAATATCATATCTTTATATTTACATTCAGTGTATATTTTCCTTTATGTTTGCACTGGCAATCTGCGACGTTCAATTTTCTATGAATACACTTTGCTAATTCATGCACCATATGAGCATAAATATATAAACGTCTTCACGTGTTTTGAGTATTTTTATCTTTGCAAGATTAAGTGAAACGTTCAATCTTATATAACCAATTTGATATGTACTTTTGAACAAAATAGTTAAATTATATCTACTTCTAAATAAAAAAAAAATTCTCTACGAAGTTTCTGGCACTATATTTTTAGTCGCGAAAGCGAACTAAATAACATATGGATGTTCCATGTATGTTTCATATCCCTGATTGAGAGCGTATATAATGGCTTAAGAACAACGCTGTGTTACAGGACCGACGACATCCAATACATACTGAAAAGTGAATGCATTTTTAAAAGCTATGAATAATTTGTAACAATACAGGCGCACTCTGCCATTTCAATGAATAATTATGTCATGTTGTAAATTTTGAATTTACTGGGTGGGTGTAAATACAAAATTTACAACATGACAGTTATCATTTGTTATGATTAACTGTGTTGTTGGTGTCTCTGAAACTCATTACAATGTGATTATTGTGGTAAATGCTATATTACTTTGAAAATATTGTGGCGTTTTAGGCATATAACAGAATCTCCGACAACGTGTATGAATTATTCCCCATACCCTATAAAAGATGCTTGCTAACCCCCAACTCACGGATCAGAGGTACTTAAGCTTGTACTTTCTCCTCTATTTCTTGAGGAACACGGTTTTTGTTCATCATTCTAACCAGTTTGAAGCCATTTTTCGCGTTTGATTACACTTGTACACAATCATATGAATTAATTGAACATTAGAACATTGAAACTGAACTATGATACAGGCAGTGTTCTAGTGCATTCACTGACACAATTTACTCAAGTACCTATATGATGGTTCCATTGTCAATTGATGCCTTATTCTATTATTTGAGATCGAGTAATTTTTATTTGCAACATAGAGACCACAGTATGCAATTGCTGACGTCAGATTTTATCATATAAAGGTAGTGATTTCCCATATATGGAAGAATTTGCTCTTCCTTCTATCTTACTGACAATAACAATAAATTACGTAATTTAACTACTTTACATTAATAATTTACTAGGAGGTTCATACAGAGAAGCTTTCTTTAACAGGTAAGTGTCCTTTTAAAAGTGTTTCAAAAAAGGCTACGGAGGTAGTGGTAATGTTAGAAAAAATAAATGGTCCGCTGATTAAGGTTTTGTATTTTCTCTACAACCCTGCTTCCTTCATACCCGCATGAACTCCCACAGAAAGCATTTTTTTGTTTAATTGACTACTAAACCAATTTTTCGGTCTCACTTTCTCGTTGCACCATTTTTTTTCAATTTCAACATGGAATATTGGAATTTGAAATGCTCAAGACGTCATTATTCTCAGTGATGACTTTTGGGTGCAATATCTTTCAATTATTCACCACCATGCTTCTAGAGAAAACCACCTCTTTATCAGTCATCCAATAGCCATTTGTTTTAAAAACGCTTGAATAAGTGCAAAAGTGCACTTTGTTGATTATACAATATAATTAGGTATGCAAAATATGCTGAATATTTATTCATGAATTATTACACTGGTGTGCTTTTTTCCATTTTCAAAACCAAATCAGTAATACTAGTATTTATCATTTTAGTTTATACATTTTCAAATAAGTTAATCTGGTGTAATATTTCTTTTACATATCGTTTCTTGTCAGAAGAAAATCTCATTAACAAATCGCAGCAGGACCAATTATGCATTTTTTTTCGAAGCATAAGATTTAATTTGTATGAAAAACTTACTGTATATGGCTGAAAATTGAACGCTTTGTTGACAGTTTCATGCATGAATGCGCAACATACATTTAGGACACACTCGACGTTCCTCAGTTTTAGATAATTTTCCTTGATAGATTATTTCTTTTTTAATTGCATTTAAACCTGTTCATGCCCAAAAATTCAGGGTATATTACCTGGCTATTTTCGGAGTTAGAATATTTTGAATTTTTCTTTTTAATAGCATGTAGTATATGCAATTGAACGCTTATTAATAAGGTCATAGCATATATTTTTAATTGAAACTATATATCCCAATAGAAAAATAACATATACCATGAAAATATAATTTTGGAATTACATAGTGGAAATCTTCACGTTGATAGAAAAAAATAGAAAACAATGGAAGATATGTCGCGTCTGACCTTAATATAAGAAATCAGACAGGTAAAGAGAACATGGTATTTGATATATTTTATTGGCAAGTACAAGTATCAAGGACTGAGGTGAAGTTTTGGAGATATGACCGAGGATGCCTACCACTGGTACTGTATAACAATATGTGTTGAATACAACTTTACGGGTTTTTCCAACAGAGCTCGCAACACACAACGGAAAAATCTGAAAGGAAAGTGCACTGTTGTATAATGTCTATGTTTCTTGAAGGCAACGTCCAGATGAAACTAAGTCAGCCATAATTTTGTCTATGTATCATCTCCATGGCCTTTGCAATATGCACATATTTCAAATAGATATCCATATCTATTACAAACATCGCATATAGTTTAAAATCGGTTATTGTGCGCATTTCAGCAAAATGATTTTTGACGTCATAAGAATGTGTATTTCATAAGTCTTGACCGTACAGCACTGAAGTTTCCGAAACTGAATATATCGGCAAGATTGGTTTGAATATTTTGCTTCAGTTATATAACAGTATTAGATTACGAGAAAACCGTCTATCAAACATTATATCGTGATCACAACATTATATTTCATTATGGTAGTTTTTATGTTTTTTAGACAACAGGATTAGTATCTACAAAATTAACTTACAGTGTGTAATTTTCCGTCTGTCAAATGATGGTACCAGCTACTATCTATGGACTATTGAAACCCGTTATAACAAAGTCCTTATCATACACCAGTTATGTAATACAATATATGAATTTAAGAGATACAACCTGATAATTCTAGTTGCATGCATATCTGTACATGTAGATTCATATGTTTAATATCAAGAACAAATAATTTTAAATATATAGAACTTAGATAAATTAAAAAAATACATAAACAAATATGCACAATCATAAAAATCATAGTCTTTCAAATATGCATACAGAACAACCATGACGTCACAACTCGTACAGGTTCTCGCACGACTTGTCTTTTTTGCTGTGTTTTCGGAAGAGTTTTGTCAGAATTCCTTTGGCAATTCTAAAGGAGCCCTTCCGGTGCTCCTTGTGGGTTTTGTGCGCCTCGTGCTCCTCCACGGCCCCTGGGTCGTGTTTTAGCCTGATCTGGCTCAGTACGCCCACCAAGAGTTCGTCCACGTGATGGTTGAGGGCCGCTGATGTCTCGGCGTACTTTGAGTCGTACTGATTCGCCGCGGCCCTGGCTTCTGTAATTATGAGTGATTTATGAATTTTTATAATTATGGATGAATAATCATGAATATAATTACAACAATGATTTTTACAGCACAATGAGGAGTTTAATAACCAATAAAATCTTTGCATCATTAAAAACAGCGAAAATATGGAATGCACGTTCTGATGACAGCTTTTGGCTCTTGGAACCGTCCATGGAACTAACTGATCGTATATATCATAATTAATCACAATTGTAGTTTTATGTACTTTTACTCACTTTTCTATATGAATTTTTTAAGAGATAGGTGAATATAAACAGAATGCTTCATTTTTTTTGGGGGGGGGGGGGGGTCATACAGTCTTTTAAGTTAACGATCACTACAGAATACAACTACATTACTTTCTGATCAGGGAATAATCAATATCAACTTTTTATTGTTTCAATCAAATAGAATTTATGACTGAAACGCATAAGCGTATTTTCATAAAACCATAAAGTCAAACGGCTTCGCAAAATTTGATAAAGCTTGATAAAACAACTATTCCAACTTAAAAAAAATATCCTGTTGCATATCATTACTAAATCTGAAGTTTCAAATATCATTTACACTACTTGACGCATATTTTAATCTGAAACAATAAAGTTATATTTTATAGTTAAGGTATAAAATACATAAACTAACTGAATAAATAAAATTGTTATAAAAATACCAATATATTTAATCGGATTTATCCTCAAAAGACAATTATCAAAAGATTTCTCACATGTTTTTTGTAAATAGCTACCTACTTAAAAAATAAAGACTTATATATCTATAGATTGATTTTGATTTTTGTGATATTAGGTATAGAAACAAAATTGTTTATTCTCAAAAAACATCGATTCCGCGCAAAATTTTCAGCCAACCTGCAAGTACCTTGACAGCAATCGCAGTTGCCGTGTTAATTACATTTGCATGGAGACTAGGGAAATCTTGAGGCCAAAAATTTGCATTCTTCGGCAATAAATCAGTTTTCTCTAACCCTTTACAAGATTCGCCTCGGAACCCATTTCTCTGTTTTGTGGTCCACATACCGTCTGAGGAAATCACCCTCTTCCGGACAATATCAATTTTGTTTGCGACCAGAATGACTGCTTTCTCCGAGCAGAGCTCGTGGCGTATTTGGAACAAAATTTCCACCGCCATTTCAAACGTCTCTCTGTCGTTGACCGAGAAGACAACGATGTAAGCGTCAATGTCATCTTCGCTCACATCTTCCTGTAGTAAAAGTACCAATTCTAATCGTTAATGACATCCATGTTCATTTACAAATAAATTGTTATTGATACAACATCTGTCAAGGAGGCTGTATGGTCTAGAAATTAACCACAATTGATCTACCTTTTAAAATTATTTATTAAATTTTTACACACGCCATAAACTATTATTTAGTAAAGAAAAATTCTTAATCGCAAAATTTGACTGAGTTCTACATTATTTTGAATATTAACATTAATTTTAATCAATTTTTACACGTTACAATAAACAAGATATTAAAAACAGCGGCATAACACCTTAAATATTTCGGGGTTTTTTATTTGCAAAGTTTTCAAAAAGGTCAAGAGTCTATGATTTATTAACAGCATGTGCTTTGTGTAATTGTACTTAGTTTGTTCAATATAATGTATTTCAATATAATGTCAGTTCAATAAACGCTTTAGTTGCGGGAATTTGACTGCAATTTAGATTTTTTGTAAAGCATCGAATATTTAGCAATTATTTTTTTCCAGGGAGGCACTGCATTGTTATGTTGTGTACTTTTCTCTCCAGGAATATAATAAGCCTTTAACAGCATAACATAAAAAAATCTAGATCACCCATATTTAGAGGGCAGAAAGAGCATATATATTATGTGAAAAGCATTGATTGATGAAACTGCGCCGCTGATTTTCGGAGATAACACTCTTGTGGCGTGGGGAAGGGTGTTAGCACCAGTGGGTGTCTCATACAAGGGTCAAGGTCCGATTTACAATGTTTCCATACATGTCTCTTAATTAGCAAATTATCCAAATAATAATTCTTTGCCCTGTGCCTACGCATGCGTATATTACAACCGGTGTGGGAAGAGATACAATGTGGTATTTCTTGCTCGCAGTTGTTATATTATCTAGGGCATTAATTGATACCCATATACGAAACCTTCACGATCCTTTACATTAAAATTCAGCCCAGAAGAAATCGCCGTGAAATAATTGCGTGAAAAGCGTATATAAAGGGTTATTGACATGCAAAGACCATCTTGATTGTTTGATGAAACCATCTTTAGAGTTCCCTTTAGGATGCATGCTACTCAGACGTAATTAAGGAAGGACATTGATTTCTGTTGACGATGTGGAAGTGGATATAACCAGGTTTTGAAACACCTGTTTGTCAAAAAGGGCTTCTTTTAGAGGAATCCCTATGAACTACATTGTAACGATTTGTCTTCATCTCGACCGTCAAACATAAAAAAACAAATATGTAGACATTTGTAGCCATAAAAAACATTTGTAGACATATATGTAGCCTTAAAAAAATATATTTGTAGACATAGACATAACAGCTTGGAATGCAGAACATGTACGTCAACACATTACATAGATATGTTTTAATAAAAACATGGAAGTTGTAGTTTTTTACTTTCTAGTAAATATAGTGAAAGTAACAGATGTGCTAGGGATATTTTACCAATAATCTCATACTTTGTCAAACCAAAACCTCTCCAAAGAATTTTGCAATTTAGCAAATTATTATACGCAGAGTATGGCGGACACTTACCCCGTCTCTGGAGGGGTCAATGAACCGGATGGTGTTCTCCTTACCGTCCAGTTGTACGGTCACCGTCCTGTCCCCTCCTGGAAGATAAAAAACCATTCCATTTCAGGTTATCTTTCACAAGATAAATACAAACCATATCCAGATAGTTTTATATAACTCTTGATATCCTTACATCATTAAGGTATGCCAATTAACTGTTGCAAGAAAGGGAATGTAAAAGTGCGTCAACTAAAGACTTATCTCAACTATCACAAAACGGGGGGGGGGGGGGGGGGGGTTAAACTACAACGCTGATTAAAGGTCTTGTCACCATTGGAGTTGATATACATGAAGTATTATTGGCGATACATTTTTAAAAATTCTTTCTATTCCTTCCAGACAACTTTGATTTATCTTTTTATATTTTTTTATGTGCAGTTCAAAGTTTTTTTTTCGGAAGGCGGGGGTTGCGTGTGTGTTGGGGGGGGGGGGGGGATGTGGACTGTGATACAAGTAAATAACTCGATGTTTAATGACATCATATCTACTTTGCAAATTTTGGATATAACGGATCTCACTCTCTCTCTTTCTCTAGATCTGCGCACGCATTGCAAAAATTAAGATCGAATCGGGGAAAGGAAATCCCAAAACAATAACACTGATTGTTTTATACGTGCTCGAGCGTATTAGTAGAAAGCTTCCACTAATCATTGTAAAATTACAAGTTGAATCAAATGACATTTCTAAACGACAATCATATTGAAAACTTAAGATTAACGTTACGTACATGAGAATTGAAATGTCAAACTTTTTATATTCTTGAAACAGTTTTTATTAGTTTCGATCGCGGATGGTAATTCCATTCAGGGGAACAATTTTTTGCGTTTTTTATTTTTGTTTTCAGACGTAGTTCAAATTCATTTGAAGTTTAATACATGTATTCGACATGTTTACTATACAAGATTGTATAATCAAAGTAAACATTGTAGACTTCGGTGAAATTAGTGTCATTTTTATTAGAAATAATATATAATTAAAAGAAATCAAGTAAAGAAGTCAGAAATATATACATGTATTTCATTTTAGAGGCCATATAAATTTAATGAAATTTCGCAAATTTTCAAGGAATTCGTTAGTATCCCTTGCTAATCAATAAACATCCCCAACGAATACTTAACAATTCTTCTACAAGAGAATCACGAAATAAGATTCCAATGAACCTTTACAAAAATTAATAAATGACAACAATTGGCCCCAACGGGTTTTAATAATTTCACACTTTTGTACTGACTAGTGTATATGCATGCAGTTAAATGGAGACGGTACTGTAGGGTATTTTTCTTCCTTGGGGTACAAAGCCTTGTTTTAACTGTGCACGCAATCTTGCAAAATCAACAACGAAATATTATGTAACGGTTTACGGGCTTGAAAATTACATCATGGCTCTCATCAGGCTCCATTTCAAAAAAGAAATCCTTCTAAGCTTATTGAAGTCCTTGCAGACCAAATGCCATGAAATCACGCAAGATTACAATACACAGACATGGTGATGAAGAAAAAAATGGTATCTTCCTTCCATGAGCTGTACGAGAGCTTGTAATGACTGATGAAGGGGATTAACGTTGTCTACGCCATGGATTAATCACGGACATTAATGTTGATATGTTTACTTAATCCCGGCTTTGTATTTATGGAAACATAAATCCATCATCTAAGTCGGGCTGTTAGTTGAAAGATGCAAACCGAACGGAAACCGCCCATAATAGGTTGAATATATATCGTTTTTTCATTGATTTTTCAATGATGATCCAGAAATATTTGTTTCTTTTAACATTTGTTTCTTTTAACAAGTTAAAAAAATTCTCTCTCTCTCTCTCTCTCTCTCTCTCTCTACTGAACTGAAAAGTGAAGAGTATCGCATCGTATGAACTATGTATCTGTTGATGCTTTTTAGCATTTTTTTCACAATATATCGATATCCATATGCTTTATTCTTTTTCAAATGCAGAAAATATGATCTCAAGTTTGCAGCACATTGTATCAGTGACTTCCGTGTGAACGGTATTGAATAATTCAATGCAACTGATAATGGCAAAGACCTTTTGCAATCTTGTTACACACCACAAAACAGAGAATTACTGAGTATAAGTAATAACAGAACAACTGCTTCAAAGAGAACAATTACGTGTTCTGAAATGTCAACTTGCTGCTACAGAGAGAACTATAGCATTTGACTCTAATGAACCTTCTGCGTACACAATAACGAAACATTCCACTACAGTGTATACATATAGCAGATACAAAAGACAGCCGTACTTATCTTTCATTATTGTAAAAAAAAAGTCTAACTTATGCGTTATTATTTCAAAGTTTTAATGAAGAGGACTGAAAGATAATAAATACAAGTACTAAACAAAAGGAAAGCCCCAAGCACCATTAAGCAATTTAATGCAATGTCCGTTCAAAGCTTCAAGCAACAAAAATCTCCTCAGATGCGGCCGATGTGATGAGGGGGAGCGGACTAGTACTTGTATTGATCCTGGGGGGCAATATCCGCGGCCAGATGTGGCAACCGAACGCTTGTAAATGTTTAGAGCTAGTTAATTCACCAATTAATGACGTCCCTATGCCATCATAATAGAAGAGAGAACCTGGTCCACAGAAGAAGCTTGTTTGGTGTTAATGGAGAGATGCTGGTTTCGATAGACAGGGAACACTGGATCGATGGACAGAAAATGGACTTATTTAGAGAAATAAGATTGCATTGTAGATCTACATTATCTCTTGATTAGGAAGAGAGGAGGAACTAATAGAAACGTTACTTATATTTTTATTCACACCACCGCCCTTGATACACAAAAGAATGAATCGTCGAGCTCGATAAAAAGTTGGCGACATGTGTCTACCACATTAAGTTGTGTTTGTTTTTCTTTTATTTACCATGGTGATGTAACACATTGTAGTTTGATGTTTTATACATGCAACAGCCTTGTGTCGTTATATATATATATGTTTTGCTTTTCAACGTTGAACTTATCTAGCATGCACTATTTGATACACAAAAATATCATTTTATAACACGTGATTGTTCTTCGCAAGTGAAAAAACATGAATCAAATTACATGCAAATGTATATCAAATATTAACATCCCATCCAGAGTATATGTACAAGGAACAAGGAAATGCTCGAAATTCCGAAAAAGAGCAATGGCGTTTTAATTGGATCATTCCTTAAAACCTCATTACGATTTGCTGCCTTGAAAAAAACAACTATTTACGGAAAATCCCAAAGAAATAAACATCTCTTAAACGTTCGGTTCAGCCAAAAATTAAACAGTTCACAGCCAAGTTGTTTTGACTTTAATGGATCGCAGAAATTTAAACTACAAGAATTGATTTTTATCTAGAATATTTGAAAAATCAATTTAAGAACAAGGGAAAAATGGAAAAGAAGTCCCTTGTTTCTGTCCAATTCCTGACATAAAGCTCATAAACATGTAATATTTTAAACATTGGTGAGAAATTTGCAATAATGGACCAGTGCTTTGCCCCATAATCACTAAACGAGATCCTGTGTTAGAACTTGATCGATAAGGCCATTACAGATATTGTGAAGGATAAAGGGAAAATACGCTGTATTTTTTACGACATGCAAAAAAAACTCCACAACTGTGTCACAGTAGTAGCTGTTGTTTTGACGGCATCGTTATTTCAATACTATATAGTAATAAAACCCCAATGTTAAGTCATGTTTGTCTCTGCTTTTGATTTTCACTATTGAAAAAACCGCTAATAAACAAATGAATAACAAACAAGGTTTAATCTACGAGATTTTCCAATTTTTTTAAAAAATTGACCCGATTCTAAGACTTACCATCGCCATCAGATGATGTTCCGATGTACTCTGACGTCATAAACTGCGTCGTCAGGAGAGTTTTGCCAACACCAGCGGGCCCCAAAACAACAACGGTAAAAACCTCGTTCTCGTTTTCCTCATTTTGGTATTTACACTCTATATCCGAGGAGGAAGCATGCCTTACCCCCGGGGCACGCCTGGCCTCGGCATCCTGTGGAACACTATTTGTGGGATGCACGTGAATGTGGTCCTTCTGGGCCTTCCGTTTAACACTGTCCCCTCGGTTCACAATCCCACCCTTTGACGTAGTCTTGAAAGATCTGACTCGACACAAAGACGATTCCTCGCCCTCAGTCGGGTCAGTAACGGGGGCCGGGGACGCCCCGCGGCGTGGGTGGGGGTGAGAGGGCATGCTGTTCCTCCGGGGGCGGAATTCGTGTTCCTCGTGCTCCTTTGGCCGAGGTCTGCCCTTGAAGGATCTGGACCTCGTGTGACGTCCCGATTCTTCTTCCAAGGCGTTTGGTGACAAGAATTGCTCGCTGTGATCCATCGTGTCTATCTCTTTACGTTGTCGGCGCTAATCCATGCTTCAGGGTCCACACAGAGTTACTGTGCTAACAGCAGCTATATAATAATACAAAAGTCCAAGTCATTTTCTTTATATTTGCCTGATCTAATAAAGATATTGATCACTCTGCTTGTCACGTGTAAACTTTTTTATCCAATATGTCAACCCTTTCTTCCATACGTTGAGCAATGTGAATGAAGCTGAAAATAAGAATTCAAATACCGTTATACCGTCATACTGAGATAATTTCCCCCTAACGTGCCAACACACCAATGGGTTGGAATTATATGACATATTGTTCAAACATTCTCTTATTAAACTGACAATGTTAAAATCGACTGAGGCTACCCCGGGTATTGACCTATATATCCTTCTGGCAATAACAATTCTAAACGCAAATCCATCAATTGTTCATTTTTGAAAGTCAACAGCCTCTTTCATATATTGCAATGAATCAATTTTTCAAACAAAGATAGTTATCGTTTCAAGTTATGTTAAAGCAATGTGAGAACTAGAATTTGGTAATGGAAATACTCACAACAGTTCTCACGTTGGCTCAGCTGATACACTAGCTTGTCCACAGAAAGATTTTGTAGCCGATATCCTATAGCTTCTAATGGAATCGATAAAAGTATGAAGTGGACCCTGGGGAATAATCTGGCCTGCAGTTGTAACCCGGCACTCCAGTGCGATGTGTAGATGGTCAACAATGCATGCAGCTACCTTAAACCTAAGTATAATCCATGGTGACATTTCTGGTGTATGTTTTAAGTCACATCTGCGCGTTATCATGGAAATACGAGATTTAACGAATATAGGATCTCACTTTTCTTTTAATTATTAATCATTTAGACGATACCTTTCCGCAGTCCGCTATAGGCTGGTATTCTTGTGACAGTGAACCGGTAAATTTTGTCCCTAGAGAAGCATTACTCGACTTCTATAGACCAGTGAGTCTTGTTTAAAATTATATATGTACTTTGTTATATTTATCCTCGAATGCATTACAAAATGTCAAAAGTCGTTTTAATAAACATTGTTATATTGATTTACATGTCCATAATTAAAACGAAATGCGCAGTAATGAAACTCTATAAATGCTGTGCCGCCTGACCTTAGATGCAAATCCTCGAGCATTGTCAATACATTGTCGCTGTGACAGATAAATTCATGCACAACTTATGAAATCGTTTCGAGCATAGAAAATCAAAACAATGCTGCAAATTGCAAAATTGTTGCTTTGGAAAAGAGACCCGATGATAATAAGTCAGGTTATTTGACATCTTTATAATACACAAACATATTGATTCTTTTTCTTTCTGTATCTCCATCTTTGTGGGGTTTTTTTTATAAATTTTATATTGTTTAATTTTGCTCATTGTGGTTATTCTTTCAAATGAAGAGATCGTTACACCTCAGTATAATTACATGTATGGCTCAAATCTAAGAGCGCAATTATGATATCAACGTTGATTTTGAATCCGCAACGCGTGTAGCTTCTGATGGACCACTGCGCCACGCATGGACGAAAACTTTGATTCCAAGACATTATCTACAGACAAATGCAAATCAGTTGGAACCATTTTCTTAATCCTCTTTTCTTCCACGGCCTTTCTTTTTTTTTCCCTCACGTTTCACTTTACCATCTAAAAGCCGTAAAAGGTCAAACCCATTCAAGATGCAATTTCCATTAATCCATAGCGCAGATTAATGGCCTCATGCAGTAACATCATCAAACCAAAAGTGCACGTGTTGATTGATTTGCCGGCAGTTTTTAATCATGGAATTACATGGTTTTATCTATACCCACGGGCACTCATCAGGAACTCCATCAATACAAACTTTAAACTAGCAATTGCTCGACAGAAAATCTAAAATCGATAGAAAATCTTTAAACTCATCCGTCATCAATTACACATCAATCGATTCAAGAACCTTTACATTAAGATCATGCAATTGATGATCTTGAATAAATAAAAGTAAGTAAAATATTCATATTTATTTATATATTTTAAAATATTTTATTTATATAAAATATTAATATCCATAAAATTCTCAAAAAAAGAAAAGAAGAAAAAAAAAAAGAAACTGGTTTTATGATCCTCTTTATGTTTTTATTTTCTCTGGTTACGTATTTCAAAAACTCATTTTTACTTCTGAGCAATTCTTCTTCAAATGTTTCTTTTTCATAGTAAGGAATACATTAGGTTGAAAAATAAAGCTATTCTTTACTCAAATGGAGTACATTGTATGTATTGCAGAACCAGCTCACCTTAGCAACAGTTCTTAAATGAGTGTCCAATCCTTCTCTATTTTTTCACAAAGAAATATGTACTATGGGGCAGGGAGAGAGAAAATATTGATTCTAAACATATATGTACATGTATATCAGGATGCTTGCATAGCAATATCAGAAATTACAAAATTGTATATCTCTTGAGAAAAGATTTAATAAAATTGTTTCCCAATGTACATGTATTTGTATCAGAATTTTGCAACTCATTACTTTTTTAAAATTTCACCTTTGGTTCAGGTGAGCTAAAACTAAAAAGTGTGCATATTACAGTTCTAACTTCCCCCCACAATACTTCCTTCATTGTTATCACAAATTAATTCACCAACAAATGTTTTCTGTTCGGAAGGATTTCTATATTAACCAGACACACTCAATATCTTAGCAGGGGCCTAGCATCGTTGTTTAAAGTTAGGGGGGGGGGGGGGGGCTCATAAAAAAAAATCTTGGCGAGCAAAAAAAATAAATTAATAAATAAATAAAGGCAACTTTTCAAAATCTTCAAAAACCTAATCCGTGGGGGTGGTGGGTGGGGGTGGCAACTCCATATTAATTCAATTTTTTTTATGTAAATTTAAGAAAATTAGTTGCTGTGAGAAAAAGGGGGCAGACCCCCCCCCCCCCCCCCCCCCCCCAATGCTATGTGCCTGCTGACCCCGAGTGTTATGACATGAATAAAGTCAATAAACCCTACCAACTTCTGTACGAGGTCCTTTCAAGATAGTTTCACACATGTACATTCTGAAACCCTGTTAGGTCTCCTTCCTGAATTCTGCAGGTATAATACATCAGGTAAATTTCATAAAAGGTTGGATACTTTATATTATTGATAAGATATCTAAAGCATCTCACCCAACAATATTTTTGTTCTTTTTAAAATTAATTTCGATACGAATTGGAGGGGGGGACCCTTCAATTGAACAATCCTGAGAGCCCTTTGTCATTTATAAATGATTTGTGCCAAGTTCAGTTGAATTAGCCAAGGGGTTCTTTAAAGAAACTTAAAATACCGGAAAACTTAAAGACACACACCCTGCCTCTTTCTGACTAAACTTTAAAATTCTCTTACTTTATTACTTATTTCACAAATAACTTCACTCACCATGTTTTAATTTTTTATCATAACATATTCGAAAAGGATTCAACCATTAACTGAATAAACTTTACTTAGGGATGCTTTGTGCCAAGTCTGGTTGAAGTTGGGAAAGTGGTTGTGGAGAAGATGAAAATGTAAAAGGTTTACAGAACAATACTGGATAAATTGTGATGAAAAATGCTCAATTCAGCTTTCAGCTCGAATGAACTAAAATCATACATGTTACCATGTAATTGCAGTAAATTAGGAAGATTGTAACTGATACTCATTTATTTAATCTAGGTCCTTTTATAACTATCTAGGTAATTCACGGCTGATTTCATTAGATGATAAAAGAAATATTCAATAAACCAACAGTTACTTAAAATCCAATCTAGTGTAATCACCCTGTAAATTTGTAGCTGAAATGATGCCCTGATGTCTTCCTGTATTTGTTTAATGTCTTCTTCTACACAGCTTAATCAATAGCTTAACCATACAGTGATCAAGTCGTCTGATTTAACAAGTGAAATCATTAAAAGTCTTATGACTCATTCCAGTTTGTCCAAATACATTCTACCTCTAAATAAGTCAATATATACCCAATCTCTAGATACTATTAAGCATTTTTGTCTCTTAAAAAAATGAACACTTGCTCAATCTCTAAATAAAGAGTTGGAAGCTTTCATTAAGAATCAATTCTTTAATAATTTTTGTTTATATGTAATGGAGATCATCTCCATACAAACAATCTGACATTAATATTTTATATAAACAGACAAAAATGAATTGCTCTATGATTCCAAACATTCAGAATGCAGGCAGTTCACTTAGCGTATACAGAAGCTCAGAACTCATCACAAGAACCTCAATTGATCAGTGCCACATGTACTTTTCACAAAATGGAACACATCACACATGATCACAGATGAAATATTGCAATTCAATGCTTGTTAAAGTCTTTGTATGTAAATGTCTTTGTATGTAACTGTCTTTATATAAGTTTTACAAGAGCCAACAGAAATGTAGCAATGGACACATTGAAACAAATATATCAGGTGTACAATTTGGTATTCCTTTTCTTTTTTGAATCACTCTTTCCATAATTGTCTTTCTTGGTGCACTTTCTAAAAATGCAATAGTTTCATTGCTGCCTCTATTTCCCAAGCTGAAACTCTGATAATGCAGATAAAGAAAAGTTTCCTCTACATAGAAAATGCTTTTCATATTAACAACATCACCCTTGCATTATTATCATATTACACATGTGGAGAATTGTGTTTCGATTCTACTACATATCTGTTGATCAGATTATACAAACAAATGATTTTTATTATCCTACGACTCTCTTGGTCTTTGAATTAGTCCTTATGAATATCAGTAGTACGTTTTCCCTTGGTCCTTCTTGGTATTAAATGACGGCCATCCCGAGTTTCTTTTAATATTCATCCTTACCAACTCTTCATTACTCTGTTGACTGAACACAATATATAAATCCAGAGTTATCAACAACCAAGATGACTGTTTCAAGATCAACTTGTTCTCACAACTTTTTCTCAACAACACTGATCTTTACGCTTTGAATTTCACAACACTTTTTTCTTTATACCAGTAGTTTAATAGTCATATATTTAATTTACTGTAAATTTCTATGATCAAATGAAAAATTTCTCCTTAAGGTGCCTCAATGCCTGACCAGATGACTAGCATTGTGCACTGGGGCTTGCTGTATGTACCTGACGGCCCCTGCGGGGTTCTGAGAGGGGTTGGCACTGAAATTTCTGTCCTGGCGAGTCTGGGAAGCATCACCCTTTAATATGGATATACCTTTCCATCTTCCAAGATAGTTTGCTGAAAAATGACATCAAAAATAAATCTCACAATGTCTAAAGCTTGTTCAACACAATCAAGTCACAATAAATCTCACAATGTCTAAAGCTTGTTCAACACAATCAAGTCACAATAAATCTCACAATGTCTAAAGCTTGTTCAACACAATCAAGTCACAATAAATCTCACAATGTCTGAAGCTTGTTCAACACAATCAAGTCACAATAAATCTCACAATGTCTAAAGCTTGTTCAACACAATCAAGTCACAATAAATCTCACAATGTCTAAAGCTTGTTCAACACAATCAAGTCACAATAAATCTCACAATGTCTAAAGCTTGTTCAACACAATCAAGTCACAATAAATCTCACAATGTCTAAAGCTTGTTCAACACAATCAAGTCACAATAAATCTCACAATGTCTAAAGCTTGTTCAACACAATCAAGTCACAATAAATCTCACAATGTCTAAAGCTTGTTCAACACAATCAAGTCACAATAAATCTCACAATGTCTAAAGCTTGTTCAACACAATCAAGTCCCTATAAATCTCACAATGTCTAAAGCTTGTTCAACACAATCAAGTCACTATAAATCTCACAATGTCTAAAGCTTGTTCAACACAATCAAGTCACTATAAATCTCACAATGTCTAAAGCTTGTTCAACACAATCAAGTCACTATAAATCTCACAATGTCTAAAGCTTGTTCAACACAATCAAGTCCCTATAAAACACACGAGAATACTGTAAATAAAATATTGAACACATGCTATAAATATCACAGAGATTTTCAAGCAACCTTCGCATGCAGATATTTATCATTGCAAACCAGTGACCTTTTAGACTGTATGAAATGACAATTTGCTATCACAGATTGTTGCTGATCAGTTCTCAGCCAGCCATTTGTCAATAAAAAATGATCCCTGAATATTTGGTTCACAGTAATAGTATCAGTATTACATGATAAATTTCTACAGAGTCCTGCATAGACCAAAAAAGATTTCCATATTAGTTCATAAAGGACTATAATGTTGCACAGTGCTAAAAAAAGGTACATGTACTGGGGTACATAACCCAAGTCAGCAGGTGATTGTTATGTAATATTTCTCCTGCAACAATTGCAATCATTTATGACAAAGAGAGTATTCTATTCCCTATAGTACACCATAGTTGTACCTTTCTTTAAATTGATTAAATAAATTAACAGAAAGTGTTTCAATTTTTGCATTCTCAATCTGCATGTTCCATAGATGGACGATTCTGTATACATTGGACTTCTGACACTTCACCATTTTGGTTATGTTAGGCAATTAGTTTAGTAATTGTAACCAGTTTTAACACAGTTATTAAGTAAGACAACTGGATGTCCTTGATATTGGAGATTACAGAAAATGCTCTGTTATAGAAATATGAATTTATCAGTGTGTGGGTTTGAATGCAAAATCTGAACTGCTCTGAACAGATAAACTGCATTACAACTCTGCTTTTAAAATCTGGCATTGGGCATATATATAATATTGTTATACTTTCATGTTAAATACTGAAATCTGATTGGTTAAGACGCAGTTAATAATATTTTCTATTACCCTCAGCGTTAGCAACGGGTAACATTAAAAAATGTTACATGCGCGAAAATTATGCGCGTACGGTTCGCTGTAGAATTCACGTTATTCCTATATAAAAGCAGTAAAATGTTCTTAAAAATTAAGACATTCAGTATAACAAAATAAATAGTGCCTGTTTGGGAGGATAACAGTTGAAATTGACACCCCTCGAAAACCATTGTCAACCTCCGCTTCGCGTCGGTTGACAATGGTTTTCTCGGGGTGTCAATTTCAACTGTTACCCTCCCAAACAGGCACTATTTATATAATGTAAAGCAATGCATATTACAACCAAAGTACTATTATCAGTTAAAGGCCTGCAGTGTACATATTACAACCATTGAATGAAAAGGTCAGCCCAGGCGTCTTTACATTACTACCGATGGTACTTTGTCATTTGAATTACAACCAAGACACCATTACCTTTCCATAACCTGACACAGCCATCGTCTCCTGATGAGGATAAGACCGTCCCTGTCACATTCCAACTCACTCTCCATACCTGTCAACAAAAATTCTTAGTCAGTAAGAGTTGTCTACTCATTTTACTTACACGATTTGGTACCGGTATATATATGCATTTAAGAAATTCTGTGAAGCTTAGGAAAAATTTAAAAACAAGCAAATAAACAGATACATAAACAATCAAGCAATGCATCTCCTCACAACAGGATTTTTTTTTTGTGTTGCAATAAACATATACAGAATCTGTTGACAGAAAATACTTTGAAATTTGCTCCTTGAACAAGTTAAGTTCACTCATTCAGTTTTTGAGCAGTTTTGTTTACTTGAACATTAAATTAGCATTATATCTACATGATTTTGTCAGATTTCTTGTGACATACGGTAATTCATCAATAACTTTGTAAATGAATAAGGTTAACCTTAAGTGTGCCAAATTAAATGATTCTTTGTTCTAAGCACTAAGGTTCCTTTCAACAATGCCAAAGCTTTTGTTCACCTTTACACCATTACAGACCCGGCCGGCCCATACACTAAGTAAACAATGCTATGCCCTCCTCTGCAACAACTTGTGCCAGGAGAAAACAACAGAATGGGAAAACTGGTAGGTCATCAAAGTAATTCAAAAGCCATTAAGGGACTCAATATAAATTATTTTTTAAATTACACGATCATAACAATAAACTTCGAAGTCTTCAACTGAAATGAAACATCAGTGTACCTATGATTCTTTTGTCAGGTGTAAGAATTATCATTGTAGAACTTACCGGAGATTCATGATCTGTAAAACTGGCGACCTGCTTCATCTCAAACCTGCTGACCACAGACTGGTTCCCAATAACGGAGTCTCTTCTACCAACAAAAAACTTGGGTATATAATCAGGTAAAATGTCTTATTAGCATGTAATACTGTCATCATTTATTTGCTATCAGAATATACATGTACATTAATACATTAAACAAGAGGCCCAGGGGCCACATCGCTCACCTGAGCAACAATTGCCTTAATTCTGATCAAATTAGCATTACAGTATCAAAATATCTTGACAACTAAGTACAGTAGATCTTGCTAAAAAAAATTGAAAATCTGCCAATTTTTATCCACCTCTTTCTTGTGGTAAATACCAAGCCCCTTTTGTTGTTGTACCTGTAAGAAGATTTTTCTCTATTCCTATATACCCCCCCCCCCCCCCCCATTTTGTGGCCCCACTTTTTTCTAGGGTATCATGGTTTCATCAAACTCAGATTTGGGCTTTCCTGGCCTAATAGATTTGAGAAGAAGATTTTTTTTAGAGATTTTCTCTATGTATAAAAATGTATCCCCCATTGTGGCCCCGCCCTACCCCCAGGGACCATGATTTGAACAAACTTGAATCTACACTACCTGAGGATGCTTCCATTTTAATTTGATCTTTTCTGGCCAAATTGTTTTTGAGAAGAAGATTTTTATAGATTTTCTCTATATATTCCTATGTAAAACTTGATCCCCCCATTTTGGCCCCACCCTATCCCCGGGGACCATGATTTGTACAAGCTTGAATCTACACAACCTGAAGATGATTCCATTATAATTTGAGCTTTTCTTGTTTAATAGTTTTTGAGAAGAAGATTTTTTAAGATTTTCTCTATATATTCCTATGTAAAAATTCATCCCCCTATTGTGGCCCCACCCTACCCCCAGGGACCATGATTTGAACAAACTTGAATCTACACTATCTGAGGAAGCTTCCACTCAAATTTGAGCTTTCCTGGCCTAATAGTTTTTGAGGAGAAGATTTTTAAAAATTTTCTCTATATAATCCTATGTAAAACTTGATCCCCCCATTTTGGCCCCACCCTACCCCCGGGGACCATGATTTTAACAAATTTGAATCTACACTACCTGTGGATGCTCCCATTTTAATTTGATCTTTTCTGGCCCAATAGTTTTTGAGAAGACGATTTTTAAAGATTTTCTCTATATATTCCTATGTAAAACTTGATCCCCCAATTTTGGCCCCTCCCTACCCCCGGGGACCATGATTTGAACAAACTTGAATCTACACTACCTGAGGATGCCTCCACACAAGTTTTAGCTTTTCAGGCCAAATAGTTTTTGAGAAGAAGATTTTTTAAAAATACCAACAAATTTTCAATAATTCTCAATTATCTCCCCTTTAAAGAGGGCGTGACCCTTCATTTGAACAAACTTGAATCCCCTTCACCTAGTGGTGCTTTGTACCAAATTTGGTTGAAATCTGCCCAGTGGTTCTTGAGAAGAAGATGAAAATGTGAAAAGTTAACAACGACAACGACGACAACGACAGACAACGGACAAATTGTGATCAGAAAAGCTCACTTGAGCCTTTGGCTCAGGTGAGCTAATAAAAGCTATAATCCTTCCAACATAAATTCTAGGTATTCATTTTTTTTAAAATGACCTTAAATACTCATATACAAAATCAATTAATTCATGTAGAACAAAGATATTTCAAAAACATATCCATCAATATAGATCAATGTATGAATAGTTCTATGCAAAACAGATATGTAAAAACACCAAAACTGTAGTACCCCAATGGAGTCAAACTGATGATTTTTAGTTCCTTGGAAGCTATAGCCAATAAATGATAGGATCTGCCGAGGTTTGGTGCAAACGCCACATCGTGTACTGGGTCTGTGACTGCTACTATTGTCTCTACTTTTGTCCATTTCCTGAAAAAAGTTGACATAATTTCATACATCATTGGCCTGAAATATTCACTTCTACAGTGAGAAGTTCATCTACTACATTAAGTACGTGTAATAGATTATGTTATAGTTGCTTAATGGGGTTATTAATGTTTTTTTTATAGAACTGCTTGTTTTGGTCAACCATAATCATCTTTAATAATATGTAGGTTTACAAAGCCAAACTACATTTGTATACGGTACATAAAATTTACTTTGTGTGAAATTTATCTGTGTGATCTACATGTATTCACATACTGGGGGTATATTATAGGCAAACTTTTTTTTTTTTTTTTTTTTTTTTTTTTTACATAAATTGCATGTTAGGCTCCACTGACTGTGTAATTACATGTTATATATTCAGTAGAAATGGCAACAATAAATATTCATGGCTCAGTTTTCTTGGGACTCACCCATGAATATCAAATATTAATCCTTGGCAAATGATGAAACTTAATCTCCTTATAATTTTTCAAAAAAACTTATTCATCCACAAAATTTCATGTCCATAAATTAGTTAAAAAAAAACAACCTTGCAATCTATAAAAATTGGGAACAAAGAAATACAAGACTTCACAGTGTGTGTTTTTTTTCTTTTTGATTCATAAACACCCACCTTGTGCTATCATTGTACTCAAACACTTGACATTTTCCTCCCCCTGACGGATTGTTATCGTCACTCCCTACTGCAATCATCGGGGGGTGCATCCTGTTTACGTAACACAAAAATTAAATCAAAAATTGATGATCTTTTTGTTTTTGATAAAAAGTTTCTATTCTTTCTGTCAGAAATTGGGTTTAATGTTACAATCAGATCTAAGGTTACAAAATGCTTACTGATATATAATAACATAGTATTGTCTCTAGTAGCACAGTGCATGCTTTTCCAAATGATTAGAAAATAAATACAAAGAAATATTATACCTATCTATTTTCTCAGTATGCAAACAATCTTAAAAATTAATTTATTGTACCAATAGCCAAAAGCTGTTAAATAAATGTATTTTAAAATTGATGTAGAACTATAATGAAATCAACAAGAATTTTTCTAAGTTATAAATAACATACATGTATATGTACATTCTGTATAAAAATAAATAAATAAAATAGGAAAGGAAGATGTTATTATTTTTTTTAAATCAAAAACATTGCAATACATTTAAGGTGTCTCACTACACCTTGAAATAGTTTCTCAAATCAGCAGAAAATTACTTGATTATGATAGATAGCATGATGGATAAGAAGTATCTGTGTCAAATACCGGTAGGCAAAAAAATGTGCAATTTTAGATAAAAAATGATATTTTCAAAAATTTCATTCAGTAAACATGAACAAAGGCCCCAGCGGATTCAAACTCATGACCTGCGGTTCACAAGCCTGGTACTTTAACCACTGAGCTATTATGATATACATCTGAATCGATTGATACAAACAGTTTAACAAAACATTTAAATCGCCATCTTGTGACATAGTGTCTAAAAAAGTATAAGTCTCAGTGTAGTAAAGTACCTTAAACATACAGCAGTATATTGCAATACAAACCTTCCTGCCAATATCTTTTAACACAATATTATCAACTTATATATTTTAAAATTTCTTGATGAAAGTTTGCACTACATGTATTAACATCTGTGAAGCTGGGGTCCATACCCCTCATAAAATTATTTGTTATTTTCAAAGCATCTCTATATCAACTATAGAGAAGAAAAGTTCATATTGTACCATATTTGTTTTGTAGAAAAGTTTAACTTGTACCTTGAGGAGTTCCAACTGAGACAGCTGCACTTGAACTTTGTCTGTATGTCATGTTGTAGAGACCATTGACTGATGTTCATAACGTCGGGACATTCATAAATTCGAACCATTCCATCGGAACAGCAAATTGCCTGTCGTTAAAAACAAAAATAGAAATCAACACAAATATCAAAACCGTCAAATGCAATGAGAGAGAGAGAGAGAGAGAGAGAGAGAGAGAGAGAGAGAGAGAGAGAGAGAGAGAGAGAGAGAGAGAGATTGATTATTTACTGACCAACTGTAGACCTAGATGTTTTGGTGCAAATTTGACATCAGTTACAGCTGTTCGACTGTCCACTAAAATACTCTTTTTGATCCAATTACTCTTCACCCCCTCCCTTCCTACGTCCCCAAAACTCTCCTCCCAAACAGCTGCTTGTCTGTCAAACGAACAGGTGGCCAGGACCTGTCCGAATTCTGGGTGGGCCCACGTAACTCTGAACACTGATCCACTGTGTGTCTGAGAAACAAAGGAAGATGATTAGGTTTTTCTTCTTTTGCGGATAAAAAAAACTTTAAAAAATTTATCTATAGGTTGTGTAATAGAGTGGGAAGGAAGATGCAGAATCTTGTGTAGAAAGCTTACAATGGTTTCAATATTATTCTTGGGCATCAATTTTCATGGTTTTTGTGATCATTAGTTTCAAGGATACATAAATTTGTTAAAAATGATTCTATCAATACAAAATCATACATGTTAACCTCCAGTGATGAAAAAGAGGTAGATTTAGAGCCCAAAAGTGGTAGCATTGCGCACGGCCTTTTTCACGTACATTTTAAAGTATATACATGTATTTTGATGTACTATATAATTATGTAGACAGGATTTCTGATAAGACCAAATTAGGAATATTAACTATAATCTAAAAGACTTTAAAAATTTAGCAGTATCAACACATGCAAAAAAAGTTTGCAAGTATTTAATTACCGTCAAATTGATTAAGCTATTTATTTTTTTTTAAGAGAAAATCTTTATACTTAGAGACTTTAACAATTAATTGTCATTGTTCCATAAAAAAAAAATTAAGTTGCTGAAAAATAACGAAAAAGAGAAGTAAGAACTAGTAGTAAATGTATAATCTAATGACGATGTTTACATGCTTATCACAAATCATGCAGCGTTGCAATAAAATGCAAGTCAAGTTTACTGTTGTGGCCAAGTTAAAAGATATCTTCAGTCATTGTTTGGAATAGCAATGTTTCTCTTTCCTTGGCAAGGATAACATTGTCATGTCTTAACTAATGTAATCAGTTTAGGTGGCTTCTTTCATCGTTCAATGTAAAACACATGCTTGAAAACTTATCATTAAAGTGACTGAAAAAAACTTTTATATGCCCCAGATTCAAGTCACGTGCTGATTTCAAACCTGACAAGATTTATGGACCACAAAAGCTTTTCTTCAAAATGATTATCTATCAACTCACGTATTTTGAAGAAAAAGCGGTAGATTTTCTAATAAAAGCGGCAGACAGAGTTAAAAAGCGGTAGACTTCTGCATAAAGCAGAGGAATTAACAAATATGACAAAATGTTATTAGAAGCTGCACTTCAATGACCAGCAGCACAAGTAAAACAAAGTAATTTGTACATTGTGCAATGCTCATTTGAAATACAATGGAAACACTATTGACATGTGGTAACACATCTACAAATAAGTATATCTATCCTTTTTTCATGCTTTTATCGAGGTACAATGTATGACGACTAAGAAGACTTATATCAAATCGCATCTCATTTATGTAATTTGCATCGAATAAGCTAATTACAGTATCATCTTAACCCTAGATAGTGATTAGTTGAATTCAAAATACATGAAAGAAACTGTGTGATACCTTCCAGGTTGCTGTGCATTTCCACTCTCCATCTTCTCCTAAGTCCCATACCTAAAATATTAACTTGTTATTACACAAAATGAAAAGGTTAAGTCGTTATGACAATATTCAAATACAGGTTTAATCCTCAAAAATATGAGTATTAATAAAATATGAATAAAAATAGTCCCATCAATGCCACTAAATAATTCCAAGTCGTTGATTTTTAGAAATCTTACCTTGACACTTTGATCACTAGAGCATGATGCCATCCGTTTACCATAAAAGTCAAAAGATACATCGTGTATTAAGTCCTTGTGTTCAGATTCTATCTGTTTTGTTACAAACATCTTAACATGTTCTTTTGACCGCTTCTCTACTTTCACATTGAATCAAGCGGCAAACGACATATGTGACAACGCATTCTATTGGCTGATGGGAGATATACTACCCAACCACATTTTCTTTCACATTCACACACACCGGAAGTGGGGGTCTTTGAGATTTCTCTGCTGTTACTGACACTGTCCATATGCGACCCGAAAGAAAATACAAGTTTTATTGATATGCAATATTTTTTAATAAGAGACAATGATAAGTAAATCGATTAGGGTGTGTCAAAAATTTTTGAGGTATTGAAAGGTATGAAACAATATTTTTCTGTATTTGAATATTCTACGAGATATTAACTCAAGGTGTGAAGTTAACGAAATATACATGAAGAAGGGGACTGTATAATGACCTGATATGTATAATGTCCTGATGACCTGATGGCGTGTATTTTGTAAAATACTGATTTGTGCAATGATATAAGAACAATATTTTTACATATTTATACAGATAATACTATTTTCTCTCAGAAAAACACAAGAAATAATTTATAACTTCTTTCAAATAAATTTTTCAGAGCATATAATTTTTTCAGTGGTATAATGTCCTGATTTTTTGTATAATGACCTGATGACCTGATGGCATTTATTTTGTAAAATACTGATTTGTACAATGAAATAAGAACAACATTTTTATTTTGTTGTATAGATCATACTGTTTCCTACAAAAAAACACAAAAGATATTTTGAAAATTCCTTTAAATTATTTTTTATTGAGCAGTTAAAAAAAACAAGGGTTATAATGACCTGATTTTTAATTGGTAATGACCTGGTGACCTGATAAATTTCAACAGTTTACCAAACACCATTTTTCAGCTTTATATCTGAAAAATTGTGTAAAAGATGGATCTTTATAAACTTTTGAATAATAATTTTGTAGGATAAACTCTTTATTAATCAAGATCTGTTCATGTTTCTTTGATCATATAAATGAAATTAGGGACAATATTAAAGTTATTCGGGATAAACCCACATATTGCTATCTAAAATATATTTTTTTATGTTCTTTTTTTTGTTATGATATTTTTTTTTAATATATATAAATGTTTCAATATATTATTTGTTCTGGTATAATATGTGTCAGATTATATATGTATATATTCAGTAGCCTCTATAAATGTATGGTTTACTGGGGTGTTATTCACACTTTTTTACCACAAGAACCATAATTGGGTTCCTTTGTTTTGATAGCAATTAACAGTTTACACTGCATGTACACTGTCCTCTCCTTGTTACATACCTTATTTTTATATGTTTACATTGCCATACAGTGTATAATAAACATTTTAACAATTGTGTTACAAAAACAGAAATTATTGTGTATTAAAGTAGAAGTTGAATAAGAATTAAAATAATGCAAAATTAATACGATTACATATAATTCATCTAGTACTGGTAAATCAGTTTCCACACTTTTGGATGAGGAATGTATGAATTCCTCAGAATATTTTTACAAACTAAGATTTATCATCTCAAAGTATTACATGTGAGTGTATATGAATTATATTTTTTTAAATCAACAATAAAAGATTGATTCCCTCCGTTAAAGATCAAGGTATTTACCGATATTTCTTATTGACAATGTGTGTATTTTTCAGTTTTACATATAAATTTTTCTAAGTTTAGTAACTTACAGAGAAAACATATACAATGTATTTAGGCTTACATTTCAATCTAAAATCAAAAAGATATACTATACTGACTTTAATTTTGAATATTTATAGCCTATAATACCTACGTTCAACTTACCCCCCCCCCCCCCCCCCCCCCCCCAAAAAAAAAAGGAAAATGAGAAGTATAGACAAATCACATTTCATATAATCTTCACACTCATTTAATTCTATATAAAGAAAATGTGGTATTTAAGTATTTTCAAAAATGTATAAACACTGAAACCCAAACAAAATTCAGCTGTTTCAGAGAGAGAGAGAGAGAGAGAGAGAGAGAGAGAGAGAGAGAGAGAGAGAGAGAGAGAGAGAGAGAGAGAGAGAGAGAACAGTCTTAATAACCAAGAATTTAAAAAAAATCTTAATAACATTATTTGTATGTATCATTGAAATGTTTTCTTCGTTCTTAAATTGTCAGAATTATAGGATCCGGTTCATTATCTACTTGATCAGGTCAATCAGGCCATTCTGAAATCAGGACATTATACCCCGTGTTTTAGATCAAAGTGATTTTTGGAAAAAGTATCCATTTATATTTGTTCAAACTTCAGAATTTTCATTTAGATGATCATATCAAACGATGTCAATATAAATAATGAGGCCTAAAGCTTAAAATTTATAGCTATGGCCTTTTAAAAATCATCAGGTCATCAGGTCATTATACAAAAAAATCAGGACATTATACCCCTTAAAAAATTATTTGCTCTGTAAAAATAATTTGAAAGAAGTTATAATTTATTTTTTGTGTTTTTCTGAGAGAAAATAGTATGACCTATACAATTAGGTAAAAAATATTGTTCTTATTTCACTGTTCAAATCAATATTTTACAAAATACACGCCATCAGGTCATCAGGACATTATACATATCAGGTCATTATACAGTTCCATGAAGAAGCGAAAATGGAAACTGTAAAAACTAAGAATCTTGACATACTTTTCTTAACTGCCGGTTGATGGCATATATTCATCATCTGCAGAAGTATTTTTAATAAAGAACGATTAACATGATTAAGCTTACGGTAGCATGCTACTTTTTAACCTGTGCATTTCTTGTACTTATTATTTTCAGATAAATCTTTACGTTTTGTAAATTTGTATATGTTGATATATATATATAGATATTGCACAAGGTATGTTGATGAAGAGAGAGAAACTTACTTCTTGGTGATCTCTTCCATAGCTCTCTGGAATAATTTTGGTTGACACACAGCCGTTTTAACTAGTCTTTTCAAGAGCGTTGACTTTAAGCAGTAATATACAAACTCTGATTTGATAAAGGAAGGTTCTACTCATGGTTAATTGTCCAGTCATTGGCAAATGAATATGAATATATGGAATGTAATGACACTTGTCCAACTTCATCTAGGGCTGTATATATTTCAGTTGAAACAGCATCAATTTCACACAACAAAGCCGACCATGGGGGAAAACTTTCTGATTTTGACAGTCTGTGAATATCAATGAACTTCTCTTAGCAAAGTAGAAGAGAGGAGGTCAAAATTTGACAGCCTGTTTTGATGTGTAAAGTGTAAACTAGAAAGAAGAAAGTAACATCACACCAGACGTCCAAGCTCTTGTTAATACGGCTAAATTGCAAGCAGTAGTTCCATATAGACTTGTCAGAAAAATATAATGTGTAGTATTGAACTGTGCAGAGACACATTGTTGGTTTTATATTTAACAGTTTTCAAGTTTCAAGTAAACGAAAAGATCTTGCATGTTGACATAGAGACCTAACAAGTGATGGTAGAACTTAGCTGCAAATCTATGGAATAAGGATATTTAATAGTTTAATTTAATTAAGTTGAAAGATAATTTTATGCTTTTATTTTTCAATATTACTTAATTTAGATTGTTTATAATCATTTGAATATGTTTATTAATTGTAGATAATGCTTTATTGACAATGACAAGATTTCATCCTTACCATGGGCAGAACATTCGCCTTCTCCATGACAACATGGTGGCATACAGAGAAACAAGCTTTGCACATGCACTAACATTCAGTGAAAAGCCTTTACGACCAGGAGAAATATTCCTTGTGGAAATTGAGAAGAACGAACGTGGGTGGAGTGGGCACATGAGGATAGGACTAACGCAATTCAATCCCGCTGATCACTTTGAATTACCACAGTATGCACTTCCAGATCTCCATAACATGGGCAAATCATGGATATTTGCTGTGACTAAATCTCATAACAAAGTCATGTTGAATGAGGAGGGGGACACTGATAATGGTGATGAACCGTACCAGTCCGTCATAGGTGAGACGGACATCGTGCAGACCCCGCAAGGCTCGTTTAGTCGCAGCTTATTGTTACCTTTAGGAAAACTGTTTCCTTCAAATAAAAGTGGAAATAATTCATATCATGTGCCCAAAAAGAATGTGTTGCCAACAGATGTGGGCAGTAGGATTGGTATTATGTATAAAGTGAATGGTGACACGGCCGAAATGAGGTTCATAATCAATGGGGAGGATCAGGGGCCATGTGCTCGCTACATTCCTTACCAAGGGGGAAACCTTCATGCAGTTGTAGATGTCTATGGAACCACCAAACAAGTGCGAATTATTCAGCTTTACGGAGGTAAAAACTGTAATATGATTATACTTGAAGGTGTTATTGGTACCTTTATATTATCAGCACAATTTCCTGTTGATAAAATTTGGGATGATTTCTGTATGCACTGTGCAGTCGTATTGTATGGGCTTTTCCCCTTTTATCAGCAGTTTGTATGTCTATTAGCTTTTTTGAGTTAAGTCGTCTTGAGTGCAACATATCAGCTGATACATCTTGTGAGAAGATGAGCCACATCTCAAAAGGAGATCATCTTATTTTGGAGTTCTATGGCTGTACATACACAATCACCAACATAATATCTCGGACACAATGATGCTGAGGATCATTTAACTTATTCAGCTTTTTCATCTTTGGGGAGGGGGGTTCTGCAACCCAAAAGTTGCTTACCAGTACTATGTCTCAATATTTGCAATTGAAGGCTTAACTTAGCTTCTCAAAACTAATAATATCCAATTCTTGCACACTGTAAGGCCTTGCTCTGCCAACCCTGGTCTATGAATGATACTGGGTGGAAGGTGTTGTATGACCTAACAGTAGGTCAATTTTGGCCAAAATATATTTATTGTTTGTTTGGAATTGCCTCCCGTCTCATTGAAATACCCCCCACTGATAAAATTTTAGTAGCGAAAAGTATAAGGAACTTTTTTTTTATAGAAAAAAAGATGGCAAGAAAAAAAAATAAGCTGTAAATTTCCACTGTTTATTAAGATTTTGTTTTACCAATTCTTAATTAGTTAAACTTCCAGTTTGAAAAATAAAAAAATTCCCTCTCTCCCTCCTGGGTCTGGAAACCCCAGGCGGCAATTCAAAACAAACATTTTTTTAAAGAGGTTCTTGTCCATAAATTTTTAATTTTTTCAATATTTGGCTTATGAAAGATGTGTAATTTTTATGGCATCTAATACTTCTTTGCAGTGTATCCATGACTGATCAACCGTGGAAAAATTCATCTCAATACAAAATAATGAGTACTTAATATTACAGGGAAGATAAACCTAAATGTTTGTAATAGACATTTTTTGGGGTTTTTTTGTTTTTATGACATTAAATACTTTCCCCTTCTTCTCCTCTTATCTTGTACACAATGTATACACCAATGTTAATTGATTATTGTTTTGATGATAAATCTTTTCCCGTCTTTCAGTGTCCACCCTTCAGAACGCCTGCAGGGACAGAATCCTACAGCTAACCAGTGAGGACGACCTCAATAAGTTGCCATTGCCGAAAAAACTCAAGCAGTTCCTTCGATATGAACTGTAAAACTCATGACACGATTTTTTCTTTGTTGAACTTGATTTGATTATGTTGTTATAATCATGTTTAAATCCTTTCATATGGTTCTGTGATCATTTCTGGGTAAGATTTGCCACGCTGTCTATTTGTTTTTTCATAGGGCACCATACTTTTTTGTATCTATATATATATAAAGATATAGTTTAGACTTAAAGTCATAACAGACTTTTACGCTGTGAAAATTTCTTGAAAATCCGTCTATAGCTTTTAAATGTTTTGATATTCTTATAAATGTACAATGTACATATTAGATATCAAATTAAGTCGTCATTTTGAAACTCTTATTGTGATGCTGAAATTTATGTTTTTTTCCTTCTTTCTAATCATAGAAGCTTTTTCTACTTGTAATTATGTAACCTTGTTGTTGATTGTTTTTACCAGCAGTTGCCATTATACTAATAGTTTCTTTTTGTCATTTAATCTTAGCATTAACACAAAATTTAAAATTTGATGGAAGGATACTAAGTTGTGATAAATTCTTTCTGTATAAAACTGTTTGCTATCTGATTACAGTATCATTTACCAAAGTCTTTATGTTCTAGAACTGAGGGATAAATCTGTATGCTTCAGTCTAGCATTGTATATCAGGTGTTTTCAAGTTTTGATATGAGTGGAGCAATGTATATTCATGTACTTGTAATTCTTGCAGTTCACAAAACAAGATTTGAAAAATTCAAACGCACGTTTTGCAAATCTACACGAACACCTCTGGTGTAATGTTTTGATATGGTTTTAGCTATCAGCAGCATAATACATTAGTAATGCTTCCAGATACGGAAAGTGTACCATTTCTTGTGTTTAATTAATTCAAACATCAAAAGTATTAAATACACAATTTTAAAATCTTTTTACATAGACTATTGCAACATGGGTCCTTCCTGAAAAATGAGTAAAATCTAAATGAATTATTTTCTTGTATGAACCAGTGAGGAAAATATGGCGTGTTTGTGTGTGTTTTTAATTGATGTAGGTGTCATTTTTTGGTGCATCTTATCCTTGTATCAAATGTAATAATAAAAGTTATCCAACAGAAACAGAAGCTATTTGTACGGAAAAAGAAACAAGTTTTACCTGTATAGGTGAAATATGTATTAAACAATGGTACAATCTTTATGTGTTATTATGTAGGGTTGTGTGATTATACTGCAATTGTTTTATGACAAAAAAATTGGAACGAAAAACAGGTCATCATGATGAACTCGTACTTCAAAACTATTAACTTATTATTGCCTTCAAAATTTTATGTACAAATGAGTTTTTATTTAGCAGTTCTTCAAAATAAGTTTCATGAGAGTTGTTCTTATACATTTTGTTGTACTTGTAGTTTGAAGGAATAAAGATAAATAAAAACTTTCTAAGCATCTGTAATAAGTACTTGTTTTTAATTACCTTCAAAGAAAATATCAGGATACGTTGGTCCTGATTCACTAATTAAATGATGTACAATACACATAAAAAAACATAGCAGGCTATAGATATATGAAGAAAAAAATTTTGCTCTGTTGTGTGAAGTCTATTTGAAATAATTTTATCTTTAGAAAATTTTTGAAATGCAATTTTATATGTGAAGGTCAGACTGCTTCGAATATATCATTACCAGACAGCTCAGTTGGTAAAGCACTTGACTAGAGATTAAGGGGGCCTGGGTTTGAATCCGGGTCTGGTCCATCATTATTTTTTCCCTGCACATTACATTTGGTGCTGTGACCAACCCCATGAACTAATTAAAAAAGCTAGAGCATGGTGTAATGTCACTTAAGGGGGGAGGAATGTGACGATCAGACTGGTTTGAATACCTGTGCTAGATGTCTCATTTGGTAGGATACCTGACTAGAGATTCCGGCGGCCAGAGTTCAAATCCTGGTCTGGTCCATCATTATTTCTCCCATCCCATTATATATAATTTGGAGTTTTTACAATAGCTAATTTAGTTTATACATATATGCATGAGTAAATGGTACATTATTTTAACTACAAGTATTCAATAATGATATCAAAGTACTGAAAACAATAATTATTATATCCAGTACTGTACTTCAGAGTACCTGTTATCCTGAACACTGTAATATTTAATGCATTACTGATGCCCAGGGCACAATAGATATTCAGAACTATACTTTGGGTACTTTGCAATTAATAACATGATTAAGATATCTGCAGATATTGTACATATTCATTGCTGTACAGTCTAATAGAGAAATTTACAGAAGAATAAACATCGTGCGAGCTAATATCACTGTCGTATTTTCTACATCATCAAGATGTTTGTATGTCACCTGTTTTTTATGATAGATATTTATGAGTACGATTAACATTGAACTATATTATTTCATCATGTGTAGTGTACAAGAAGGCGAAGATGTTTCTCCTGCACGCAAGGAAAAGATTGTGTATGTAATTTTATATCATTGATAAAATTTTACATCCCTTTTTAAAGAAGAAGGTTCATCAATGTAATTGATAAAACAGTGTCACGATCACTGGACATCGATCACTGTGTCCACATGTTACAAGGCTTGTCTTCTTACTATGAGACCACCCCTATGCTAATATGTTTTACGGTGGGACTATAGGGGCGAGCACAGCAGAAACTACACACCCCCATAGACTTTCCCTGCCCTAAAACAGTCCTGTACTCTTATCGAGAATTTGATCAGTGAAATCAGCTCAGTAAACGATAAATTTATATGACGTCATAATCTGGTATAGGGTTTTTGAAATTTCCTGGGGTTATGTAGTTTCATTGAAAAAGTAACAGAACAAAAGCATTTTATTAATTTTCCACAAAAAAAACGAAGTCCGCGTCATATATTTTTGAATAGTGTTTTAGAAACACCAGATTACACATGTACATGTATAAATGTTTCCTCTCATATTGCGGGTTCTATGGTATCGTGGTATTTCAGTTTACGTAAAATAACACGCGTTGAAATTGACATTTGAAGTCAGGATATTTTTAGACATAGTAAATAGAGGCACACTGAACATCACTCGGGTATATAATAGAGGAAACTCGCAATAACATTAATTTCTGGAAATATCTCCGTATTGATAGATTTTTTTGCAAAATGATTTAACTACCGCAATATCATAGGACCAGCTCATATACTAAGGTAAGTTTTTCTTGAAATTGGTGGACTTGGAAAGGTTTCAAAGAAGTAAACATATTTTTGTTTACATTATATCAGTCCAATTTTGTGCATTTTATTCCAAGACTTTTTTCTAAGTAGTTCATTAAAATTTTTAAAAAATGAATCATGATATAAATAGTGACATTATTTTGAACATTTTAAGCATAAATAACCCGTATAATAGTCACATATAAAATGTATATATTTCTTGAAATTATTTACATTTTATCAACATTAAAATTTGAAATCATGACTTTGACCTTTTGTAGTTATAAAACGGGTCTGGCAAAGTCATTTGAATTTCATGTGAAAAAGGACTTTAGTATAGTGAACAAAATCGTATGTAACTTTGGTACAAATCCAAAAAAAATTGCAAGCCGCAAACCTTACCTTAAACCCTTGTGAATTTTAAATACTAGTAAACTTATTTAATTTAAATTTTTTTGCAATGTAAAATTAAAACTATCGTGATTGGTATTTTTTGAGAAATCCTGAAATTTTTAACACTGTGGAATTAAAGCAACTAAGAATATACAGAATTTATAATTATTCTAAGCTGATATTGAGAACTAATTTGTAGGGAAAATTCATGGTATGATAAAAGACAAACAATAAACATATTGATGATATCAGAACGGATACTGTAGTTTGTAAACAGGGGTCCACTGTCAATTTAAAATTAGTAAAATAATTTCTAATGTTTAATCCTACTTGCCATTGGTATTTCTTTTTCAATACTGAACAATAAGACAATAATTCAACAATGAGAAATGACACCATTCGTTCCTTGTTTTATACCAAGCAAACAAATTAATTTTAACAATGTTCTGAAGACAGCAACACAACTGTCCTTACAAACTGACAGTCATAAAAATGATTTCATGTAAAATGCATGCAATTAAATAAAAAGAGCAAAATAAATATTACATGAGCAAATATTGTTTATGCAAGATCTTCTCAGTGAAATTAGTATTTGTGGGAGATTCTACCAGCTTTTATGTGAACCCCAACGCGGGTAGGTTAAGGCAAGTCCGAGTTTAATGACCTTCAAAATTATGATCAATTCAAAAACTGTTTATTATTATGAAAACAGTGCTGAATATTAATACCAAGTGAATGTGTTCACCAAGATATTATTTTTCTACTTAGGAATCAACTCGATCTTTGAAGCTGCCGTGCCATGGTATCAAGTGACAGTTAAAAATAGATCACTTTTTTACCTTAACAAAAAATCAAAAAGTGTAACACTACCCCGAAGTTCATTTGTATGTTTGCTACAATAATTCGATTTTTGGCAATTAGTTCATATTTATCGGAAACCCTCTCAACTTCTATAATTTCATTGAAAATACTACGTATTTTTCATTTAAAACAACGAAGCACAGGATTCTAGCAGCGCTTTTCAAGTAGTTTAGGTCATATACTGTTGATATTTACCAGTCATCTTTCATAATATGCGGGTAGTGTTACACTTTTGCCATTTTTTGTACACACTGACAGAGGAAAGGCCAGTCAAGCCATATAAATGTCATTCTGCTTACCTTATTACACTCGCTGATAAAACAAAATATCCATGCCCATATTATCCTGATTATATCCTAACTGACACTCATCTAAATCTTGGGCATCTGTATTAAATAAGTCTTATTTTGGCATTGTTTATACTGCATTCCAATGATTTGTCTCCTGACATGATTTTCTCTATTAAACATGCTTGTGACGTCATCATTGACAATCATACGTAATACAAAGAAATCGAAGATATATTCAGTTTGAAGAGTTTCTAGTGATATTTTATGCCTGTAGTTTTTATAATTTAAACTAGAGATAAAGTGAAAATCTAGTGATATTTTATGCCTGTAGTTTTTATAATCTAAACCAGAGATAAAGTTAAAATCGACATGTTTCTGACTATAATATGACATCATGCTGCTTATTGTGATGTCATATCGATCAGAGGAATTTTTACTCAATCGAGTTGCCTTATCATACCTGCAAAGGCCCAAGCAGACATGGAAAGTTAACCCAAGGTTTGGTTGGGGTTCTCTTTTTAATAGGCTGTGCCTGGTCAAGACCATTCTCCTTTGATTAAGTATGAATATTGTTCATTCCTGAGCAAATCTTTGGCATTGCATTAATTTAGTTGGATTGTGATTTTTACCAAGTCGTCCATCTGAGTTTTTTCAGACTGGGAGCTATACAGACCTGCAGCTATTTGCATGTAAACACTGAGGAATAAATGAATGTTTTGTTCTTATCTTTATGATTACAACATTAATGCATTTAAGATATCGACTTGTCAAAATATTTTCAAAATTTGGATATTCTGGTACAATAGTATACATTCAAACTTAATTGAAAAATCCTTTTTTTTTTAAATTGCATTATTGTTGGACCCTTTTATTTACAGGGAGGAGAGGACATGCATGAAATGTGAGAAGAAAGCAGTGCTGGTGACCAGAGTCAATGATGCTTTCTGCAAGTAAGTTCAATAGAAATTAAAACAAACATTACTTGTACTCTAGTTTTTTTTTGTTCTTTTCCTAAAAATACATAAAAAGGTATTCGAACAGTTAAAATACAGTGAATTAGAAGCCATTGATGTGACAATGACTGTCCACCTGATGTAGACACACTGTACAATAAACTGTTGTTGTGTGATTTAAATGAGCAACAATGACTATTTGGCAGTATAACAGGAGCATTGTTTACTTTTCCTCTTCGATAGAAGGTGATTTAATGTAAACAAGTATTGTTAAGTAAATGCCAAAAAAGGGGAATATGAACTGATTAAATTATTGGTTTCTGGACATATGGAGTTAACTCGAGAAAATTCCTTGCGAAGAGACTGGGATTTTCACAAACATTTTTATGGCTTTAGGTAGGTGATATTAAGGTTGTGGAAAAAAAAAGTATTTTATTTATCTATATCTAAATATACCGGGTAGGTATCTTCATTTCTTTTAAAATAGAAACCATAAAACAAGCTGCATCAAACCTGATACAGAATAATTTTGGTATAAAGTCAAAGGTCAAGGATCAAAGTTCTTGTCACCAGAAAGATACGTGTAATATCTGACTAGGATCTTGAGCCCTTTGCTTGACAAACTTCAAACCTGGTAAACATGTACCCCTATTGATTTTCATGACAAGAGGTCAAAGGTCAAATTACATCTATTCTTTGCTTGTTAGCTTAACATCTTTGTGGAAAAAATTGCCTTATATGGGTTATATTGTTCTTTAATATTTCTTGGTATTTAATGAAGTTGATACCGACAAAGAAATCAAAAGTTTTTCTCTTGTAAACAACAATAATGTGTATCTTGATTCTCCAGAGCAAAAGAATAAAACAAATACATACATGTAATCCAAAATTGATTTATTTAATAATTTTATGTAAACAGGGAATGTGCATATATATGTACAGCTCTGGCCCATGAACAAATATTTATGAGCAGTTTTTAGAATGTTGAATGCAGTGTTACTCTAATCTTTGAACAGGGAGTGTTTCATGGTGTATGTCACCCACAAATTCCGGGCAGCCATTGGTAAGTCCAAGTTGATCAGAGATGGGGAGTCGGTCCTCGTGGGTGTGTCGGGGGGTCAGGCCTCTAGCTGTCTGCTGCACCTGATTCAGGAGGTAAGTAAATTCCATCAGTGAATCCTAATCTTGTTTTACTAACACATTATTTACTGCGTATGGTGAAAAATGGTCCTCTCAATTTCAACTGCTAGTTGTAGGAGTATAATTTTTTATCAGCATTCTGTAATGTTTATTTTAAGTTCATGACACAGTGTTAACAGATAAGAAAATTCTGATATAACCCTCTCCATCCTACCGTAATACATGTATTTTGTACCCGAGCTGTGACTGTGTTTTTTTTTTTTTTTGAGTTCTGTGTAAATTTTTATTGTCATCTTTTTGTAGGGTCTCAGTGGGCGTGCTCACAAGAAGTTACGATTTAAGCCAGGGCTTGTCTTTATTGATGGTAATTGTGTATTAAGTCATGTTACATAGGTATAATGCAAATGACATTCACAAGTGGGGTATTATTTAGTGTAGGTGCTTGCATGGTTCTCTGCACAGATATAAATCGATTTTTATTGTATGTTTTAATATACTCGCTGATTTATGAGGGAAAAAACTTGCATTGAGATGCATGTATTACAGTACATGTATTTATGTGTGAAACAATTACTATATTTTCCATTGCCAGAGGCAAATCAATAAAGACTTTTATCTCATGTTCCTAAGTACTCATAAATCTAAAGAGATTGAAGCAAATAAAAAATTAATTAAACAACTATAATTACAAAGTTTTGAACATTTACACGTACATGTTAAACATGATACAGTTAGGTTATTTTCGAATATTTTGAAATTCATCAGAACAGAAACAGTAAACAAATACATGTACATATACCTGGTATGACATTTGTTTACCTTTGTAGAGGGTGCCACCATTGGGATGTCAGCTGAAGAGAGATTGGCTAACTGTACTCAGGTGTTAGAAATCATGGAGAAGACAGGTTTCCCCTGTTACCTGAAGGCCCTCGAACAGGTAGGTGTCTCAGGTGTGACATAGATGACTTGAGAGTGAGGTACAGTTGAACTTTGACATCTCTAACACTGATATCTTGAATATAATAGGTGATGTCAAAGTGAGTTGTATGTCCCAAACACTTATTTTTTTAAGTATTTTACCCTCGATATTTCGAAGTTTTTAAACAGTCCCATCTAGTTTGAGATGACAAAGTTTGAATGTACATATGCCAGGAGGAAAACAAAATAAAAGTTAGAGATTTGTGTTGTGTTAGAAAATAATAAATCTATGCATGTGTTGCAACAAGAGTGTTAAATGTTAGAAAGGTAGTCAGAATAAACTGTCAAAAATCATGAAATTATAGATCACAACCAGACTGGACCATAAGAAAAATTACACAGTTGCCTATTAAGGTGGGTTTCTCTGTGATAACAAATAATGTTGTACATGTTCTACTGTTTATATGTTGCAGGCCATGGAACTAGAAAGAGAGGCTGTCACAAATACAGCCGACCAGACAGTCACAGCCTCGATGACCTCGGTAGAGGACCTGACCAAACTCCATCGGTATGACAAGGCGGAGGAGGAGCTCCGAGCTCTGATGGACTCACTCAAGTCTGTCAGCGCCAAAGAGGACCTCATCAAGAGCCTCAGGTAAATTAAGGAACAACCTGTTCTCTCAGATCTCTGAATAAAAGCCTCAGTCCAGAATCAAACTGTTCACTGTAGTCTATTAATACCAGCCTTGATTCAGAATCAAACTGTTCACTGTAGTCTATTATTACCTGCCTTGATTCAGAATCAAACTGTACTATCAGCACTTTTACATCTGGAACATGTAAAAGGTTACTGAGTTAGGGTTTTTAAAAGTATCAACTTATAAAAGTTATTTTGTTGTGGATTGCTTATTTGAATGCAGTAATTTTAAGCCAAATATGAGTATACTAACTGTAGTGCCTTAAGGTTAGTACATTTATTTTGATATTTCAAGGACAGTGTAAATTAGAACCATATCACACTGGGATTGAAAAAAATACCTTTTAGAAAAAATATTATATAGTATAAACAAGCAGTAATGGAAAGCAGTGTTTCACAGTGTTTGGAATATATATTGCAGGCAGAAGATTTTGATGGACCTTGCCCTTAAGAAAGGTTACTCCAAGGTCATGCTGGGGGACTGCAGCACCAGACTGGCTGTCCGACTACTGACTGACATCGCTCAGGGCAGGGGGGCCCATGTAGCCATGGATACTGTAAGACAAAAATCCATCTCTGTTAATATACATGTAGATTTGAATTATTTTACTCTTAAGTGTAATTGTGTTATTGTTAAAAAATTCTCCCTGTGTACTTCTGCCAAACCTGTTTGAAATTGGTTGCTCAACTAGGAAAATTCACTGGCTTAACCAGCTCCAAGATGCCTGTCAATGGAAAATAACTTGGAGGGAAAATATGTTATACTACATGTATCTATAAAGATATCTTTATGATAAGAAGTGTTGTTCATAATAATATGTAGGGGGAAACTGACACATCTTTTTTTATCAACAGGCATTTGCAGACAACAGATGCAATGACATTACCATAGTTAGACCGATCAGGTACGGGTTTTGTTTTTGTGGTTGGTCATCATTAGAGTAATTTGAGTCAAGACGAACTTTTGTTTTTTGCTATGTACATGTATGTTCAATATTTGTACCAGTTCCTAATCTTTCCATTTGTGATTGACCTTGCTGTATGTTTGTAGGGATTTCAGCAGTAAAGAAGTGGCCATGTTTAACATCCTGAATAATGTGCCAAGTGTTTTCATTCCAAGGATAACAACCAAAGTATGTACATGTATTTAAAACAAAATAGATGATCTGAGCTATATTTTGACCTGTAAAAGAACGTTTGTAATCTCCCAAGAAAATTATAATTTTGTCTCATTTAGATAATTACAAACATAATTCAATTCAATTCAATTCTTTATTTCTTTAAGCTTTACAGCTTATCAGTATAATATATGTATAACATGAGGTGGTAGTGTATATAATTGATAAAGCTATTTAATCTTATCACTTTGAAAATTTCCCTTCTCATTAAAGAGATTCCTATGTTTGGCAATATACTCAACATTGGTGTGGGATGCTGTAGTTCTGTTTACCACTTCATAGATGAAATTTAACTTTGCCCCACTGAAAATTTGCTGTAGATAATGCTACAAGCATGCACATATCCTGTTGGATATTGATTCAATACCTTTGAAATAAAGTTTGACTTCTTTGTGGTTTAGGCAGCAGACAGCGTGAGCATTGAGCACCTGACAGAGAGGTTTGTGACCGGACTACAGGCTGAATACCCCTCAACAACCAGTAATATCATGAGGTAGGTTATTATACCCCCCGCAAACGAAGTTTGGGGGGTATATAGGAATCACCTTGTCCGTCTGTCCGTCCGTCTGTCTGTGCAATCGTGTCCGGTCCATATTTTTCTTCTGGAGAAACAATGGAAGTTCTTACTTCACACAAAGATTGCTTATGACATAAGGGTGTGTCATGACCTTGACTCAAGGTCATTCGGGCAAGGTCAAGGTCACTGGCAGAAAAAATACAAAATTTGTGTCTGGTTCATATCTTTCTTATGGAGAATTATTGGAAGTTCTCACTTCACACAAAGATTGCTTATGACCTAAGGATGTGTCATGACCTTGACCCAAGGTCATTCTGGCAAGGTCAAGGTCACTGGCAGAAAAAATACAAAATTCGTGTCCAGTCCATATCTTTCTTATGGAGAGTTATTGGAAGTTCTAACTTCACACAAAGATTGCTTATGACCTAAGGGTTTGTCATGACCTTGACCCAAGGTCATTTGGGTAAGGTCAAGGTCACTGGCAGAAAAAGTACAAAATTCATGTCCCGTCCATATCTTTGTTATGGAGAAACATTGGAAGTTCTTAATTCACACAAAGATTGCTTATGACCTAAGGGTGTGTCATGACCTTGACCCAAGGTCATTTAGGCAAGGTCAAGGTCGTTGGGAAAAATAGTGCAAAATTCGTGTCCGGTCATTATCTTTTTTTATGGAGAAGCATTGAATGTTCTAACTTCACACAAATATTGCTTAGGACCAAAAGGTGCGTCATGACCTTGACCCAAGGTCATTTGGGCATGGTCAAGGTCACTGGCAGAAAAAGTGCAAAAATTATGTCCGGTCATTGTCTTTCTTATGAAGAAGCATTGAGTGTTCTTACTTCACACAAATATTGCTTATGACCAACAGTTTTAAAAAAAATAGAGCAGTTGTTATTTATAGAAAATACACGGTGAAATAGATTCATCCAATATTTTCTATAATTGGAAAAATACACGCATTATGATTTTTATCTTAGCGGGGGGTATCCATTGTGAGCTTGCTCACAGTACCTTTTTAACTTTTCTGAAACCTCAAAATTTTTTATCTGCATTGTCTCAGTCCACCCAGCTAAAATTAGGTACAAATTATACTGAGGGTTAGTCTGTGATGGACTGGTGTCCCATCTAGGGGGAGTCAAAGACTCTCACCCGCTTAACACTATGGAAACTGGGGATAAGCACTGGCTTTAAGCTTTTAAGCACCTTCATGGCTCAGTAAAGGATTTAATTTTTTAAACTCACAAGTACTCCTGAAAAACCTGTAATATCATAGTACCCTCATCATGAGATAGATTCAAGTATTCCTCAACCACCACTGATATCTTGATGTACATTTATGTTACCTTTATATGAAATCTCACAAGTTCCCCTAAACAACCTGTAGTTTGAAATAAGGTAGGTTCAATTAAACCACCAGCAATATTGTGATGTATGTTACTTTTATCTGAAACCTAACGACATCATGAGCTATTTTATATCAAGCCCCAACCTCAAGATGCCAATTAAAGCAATAAACAATAGGCAAATAAAGATGTTTTAGTATTTGCTAAACTATATATTGTACATTGCTTATTAATTATTTTTTATATAAATAAAATTACCGTATTATTTGTTCTTGCCCTTGTCCAATGAGTAAGATTTTGAAAATTAGGAGAAATTATTTTCTGTTATTTTCTGCAGGACAGGTGAAAAATTACACACAGAAAAAAAGAGTTCTTCGGAGAATCAATGTGCAATCTGTCAGGTACTACAGCCTTGTTTCTATTTGTTGATAAAGTCCGTAGCTTTTATATAACTACAAATGACTACATAAAAAAGAGCCAAGATGCATGAATAGATGTCCTGTAGTTGCACCACTGAAATTAAATATTTATGCCATATGAAATATTCTGGTTACTAGGTAATATTACACAGATGTTTTTTGTGAACCAACTCTTAGTTGTGACAACTTTATTTATCAATATACAAGGACATGTAATTTTAAAATTGGTTCATGCAGATTATTTTTGTGATAGAGCCTTTGTAAGTGCATTAGCAAAGAGTACCCTAATAGTCACAACAGTTAAGATCTCATTAACCTTGCAATGTTTTCTGGCACAAATAGAATTTGTTTAAGAGTGTCTGTGTGGCTAGTATTTACTGTCTAGACAGGTTTTTTTAAAAAATAGTTAGAGTTGCGCAGTTGATTCGCATGCTATCTTAACTGACATTTCAGGCCCCCCTCGACACGGACGTCCCTCCATCCTCAGCCCTGAGTGCCGTCAGGTTCTCTGAGACTATGTCTCGTTGTAGCAGTGTCACCCTATCTATATTTAGTACAGATACAGCATGTGGTGGGGGTGGAGACAAAACCTGTCAGTCAGAGGGACAAAAGGAATCTGAGTGCTGTGGGCGGGGTGATGGAAGCTGTCAATCAAAGGAATCAAAGTAAGCAAACTAAGGAAGGAAGAGGGGTGATTACTGTTACCAGAATCAGGATCAAATACAGAAATTGTTTTTGTTCTTATACTAGGATTGAAGCTTTCTCTCAGTAAATTAGTACAGAATATTTTACAAAACTTCTTAAAACTTTATAACAGTGTGCTTTTAGATATAAATACAGTAAGTGATATTGGTGCAGACTTAATGTACATTTTATTTTTTTTTTTCAGGCTGACGCGTGATGAAGTTGAGTCAGCATTGTGTTATGCTTGTAGATTACTGATCAAAGACCTGGTTAGTCCATTACTATACACATGTATATGCTTACTATCAAATATTTTTCTTGTTTCAGTTTTCATATTGCGTGTACAAAATATCTGATCAGTAATGTCATTAGTAGTTGTCCAAGAAATAGATAAGTATTGAATTAAAGGTATTCAATTTGAATGTTAGCCAGCCTAAATGATTGGTCAAAATTATATGTTTATCTTATGCATTAGATTACAACTAGCAATTGGGTTTATAATTGAATTTTAGAAGTAAATGTACAAGTGAAATTACTTTCATAAAAAGTTGAAATAAAAAAGACAGTATTAAATTTGAAAATGTTATCATGACTTGCAATTGCTCTTCTGGGATATTTACTTTCATATGTTAACATTTTCCTTTGTATTTTGATTGCATTAATGATGAGTTGAATCTTTATACAGGGTGATGTCAGTAAGCTGCCGAAACATATCCTGGATGATATCAGTCAGAGACAGCGAAGGTATGATACATGTAAACATTAGATTTCTTCATCAAAATGCATTATTCGTAATATTTACCTCAAACAGTGGGAATTTCTGGAAAAGTGAAGTCAGCCAATCATAGCACAGCTAACTAGTTCATAATGATAAACAGGGTTATGATAATACTTCAAATTAGTGAGGTTTATTTTTGTATTTCATAAAAACTTATTATAATTTGTTATATGTAAACTTTGATTCTATAGATTATAGGAATGAAAAACTATTTTGCAACAAATAAATACTAGTGATTGTTTGATTTTGTTCATCTGATTTTGGATTGCAGAACAAAAATGAAGTCAGAAATTGAGGATTTCCTGTTGGACCCCTCAAACACCCCAGATTGATAACCAGACTACAGCCATCCTTGATTCTGTCAATTAGTATCTTTGACAGATTAATGTCAGAAATAAAATTTTAATAATTTAAAGAAAACCTAAATTGTTAAATAAAGATATGTTCCAAATATATAAGTATGTGAGTATTGTTATTTAAAATTAGTTATTACAATAGTATGTCACAGTTGTAATTTGTATTGTATCTTTCAAAGTCAAAATAAAACGATCTAGATTTTTGAAACTGTTTTCCATTTATTTTATCAGCCTTTACACAGTTACCCAAAACAGATTATTTATTGGTCAATACTATTATCAATTATTGGTATAAAAAAAAAAAAAAAGTCAACAATATTTAATGGCATCTACAAATTTTTCAGTATCTTTGTGATAACACTAGGATCGATTTTGTAATGTACAATCCAATAAATTCAAATGTTGTATTGTTGGGGCGCAAGCTGGATTTGCATACTTAATATTCTAACATTTGATCATACAATTGCTGAAAATTATATAAATATAAATAATAAGGAATCATTTTTTTTTTATAGATATAATGAGACGATTTCAGTGAGGGCGTGATCAAATCTATCATACAATAAAGTCTTGGGCTTTATTGGATTTGACCATCCCAAATAATCACCTCATAATACTCAAAGAATGATTCCTTGTTTCTTAAATATATATTTTCAAACTTCTGTCACCAAATGTATCTTCAACTGTATGCAAGTTGCATTTTTTTTGGTATCATCCATTACTGGTATGTGATGAATACAAACGTGAAGTATGCTGGGGTGACAACCGGTATGATGGTGGGCTAGGGTAACCCATATGTACAAGTTGTGTGTACTCCTTCCCTGTTTATTATGTTTCAAAACAAAAGAAAAGGCAATTTGATAAATACTTTATTTTAGAATGGCTTTTATTCATTTTGTTTTAACAGATTTTATAAAACTGGAGCACTTTGAGACTGTATATTGAATTAATTTTTTAATAACATTTTGTGTCAATTTATACAAAACTAGTTCACATCTAATTAAGCACAACTAACAAAATAACATCATAGATAACATCATAATAACAGAAATGATTTTCTCAGCATGTAGGATAAACAGAGAATGCAGAGAAAAAATTCCGACAAAAATTAACAACAAGCAAGATATAGTCACATGTTGAGATTTCTGTCGTTCTCTTGTACGTTTGGTGTCTCAACACAACACATACAAGTATACCAACCATCAGAAACATGGGTATCTCAATCATAATGAACATGTACCTTGAACAGATTCCAAGGGATATGTACAAGGTGAAAATATTGAAGGGTTTCAAGCACTTGATGATGAACAAATACTGCTATATATGATCACTGATGGAATATGAAATGTATATTCAGTGGAGAATGGGCCAGTGTCTCATGTATGAAACAGTTCTTTTCATTTTTGACCTGAGTCTAGCATGATTTGATTACAGAGGTTTGCTATACAAGAAGTGGAAAAATGATGGTTTTTCAATGCCACTCAAACTGTTTGTACAAGTACCAACTGACAATTGTTGTCCATTTTCTCCATTTTTATCTGCTATGATAAACAATTATTTAAAAAAAAGACCTTTTTGAATAGCTACATGTATGTGTGAAAATGTATGATGATTGAATTATTCTCCTATATAGTGTGGCAGTTATCTGCAGTCACCGATTTTTAACATAAATGTAACACAATTCACTGGGTTTGTTACATAACTTGACTCTCGTCAAAATTATGTGTGCATGGACAACATCGAAAAAAAAAACATTGCAAGGAAAAAGTGAAAAACACTTTCACTTACAAAGACATTATCACGTGTCCAAACATAACATGGCTATTCCAATGACAATTTCACCCAAAACTTTTTTTTGACTGTCATGTTAGTAAAATGTTACAAAGATGCCTGAAGATGGTACAACAAAATGTGCTATGTGGACAACATGAAAGGCACTGGGTAAATGCAGAGATTGTGCGAAGTTGTGATGTAGTAGTTCCTCCAGATCTAGCTGCCGGCCTTGACCTTCCTCTTATCACAAATCGGGACACTCGGTGTGAACCTTCCATCTCCAGAATCCCTGAGCTATATCATATTTCCTTGTCGCACAATAGATGAAGTGGAGAACAATTTTATGACAGTTAAAATTCTAGGTTTGTATCTGGGGAGTAAACTAATGTTAGTGTGTCTTTCAAGAGAGATATCCTAAATGTGTTGTCAAATGTTAAAAGTCAAATGAAAAATACACAAATTTCATCAAACTCCTGACTAAAGTTTCCTTATCAATTCGATAACATTGCCTATCATTTATCTCATCTTTCTTTACTGAGTCATGTTTCCTAACAATATCAGTGCACTTTGAATATGGTGACTTCTGAAGTGGGTACTTGAATAAGCATATTTTTACCTGCTAATTCTGGCTTTTTTGAGAAACAGAAATTAATGCTTACAAGTACTGTCTCTCCCAATGAATTTGTGTATTTAAGAACAAGAGGAAATGTCCTGCCTACAATGTTTCATAGCTTTTAAAAGTAATTTCTGAATTTCGAGGTATATATTCATAGCATTTTTCTCATAACCCATACAATGTTTCCTCACATAACAATAAAATGAGAATCTCAGTATTGAAGCTTTACTCTTTCCAGTCCCTTTGTGACAGAGTAAGGCACTAACTGCGTACTTCGTGCAGAGATGAAATTTTAAGAATCAATTGCTCAGGAATTGCTTCAGAAGATATTGCCAATATAAAAAAAAACTGAGATCTACAAGAACTTGAGTAGAATTGTACAAATGTTTTAACATTCCATCTGACTATGACCATGTATTAATTTGCTTAAGGGGCCAAGTCACACATCCCACCCCCAACAATAATGCAACAACAAAACAACGTGTAAACATATCTGATGCTCGTTCATTGGAGTTGTTGCCCTTTGCACATGTAATATATTAACCCAGAAATGTCTCAGTGGTTCAATGTACACCTATTCTAATGCGTTTTCCTATCAAGGGTCTTCTTTAGGTTTAAAAGAGAGAATATTGCATAATAAAGTGTAATTTGACACACTTTGACCGATTCTTAGTTCCTGTATTGTAGAAATAGTTTGATAATTGCTCATAGTATGTGATGGATGTTACAACAACAACCATATAGGGTTTCACTACATATTTTTTTTGTTTCTTATTAGCTGGATAAGAATAATGGCTTGAATTACAGACCACATTTCCTTCAAATCTGCATGCTTATGAAAGCATTCCCTTTCAATGTGGAATGGACTTGGAAAACCACCCATATATTATTTTTCTTAAAAATAAAAAATTGTTCAATAAGCTGGAGATCATTCTAACATTGTTGTTTTTCTACTTCTTGATATCGCCATTTTTCATAGGAAAAAAATTCCTGACATGTTTCAACACTGTAGTTATGCTGTGCGTTTCTAATACTTCAGACAAAAAAGTGCATTTTCAAGATAAAAGTTAAAAAAAGAAGAAGATATGTTATCTGTACATTGGCATTTTAGAGAGAAAACTCGTTTGATCAAACAACAATTCATAAAAACCAAAAATTTCATTCTGTTTTATAAATCAAAAACTGTTTTCCTTACCCATTCAAACACACTGTTACAACATTCATTGCTTTTTTTCTTAGAATTAATAAACTTGTAATTGTATTGTGCGTTATCTAAGATAAAAATAATCTAAAATTATCACAATCAATTTTCCATGAAACAACATGTAATAACAAGAAATAGACAGTCTATAACAAAATCCATAAAGGGTTCTTCACAGTGAAGTACAGTAAATGTCATTTTAAAAATAATTCAATGAATCATAGACTATATATAACAAAGCACTCTAAAAATACTGATGACATCATAAAAATTTGTCAACTCCCGGTCAGGGGGCAAAAATATACAGTATAGTTCTAAAAATTTGAAATCGAGGAATTACAATATGGATAGTTTGTTCAACAAACACAAATTTTATGTTCAATGGGCTCTAAGATAATTAGCTTCCAACAGATCTCTTCATTTTGGTATTCTTAAAATAAATGAGGATAAAAATAACCAGAAGCTGACATGTTTTCCTATTGTGGCTTGTTGATAAGCCTACCCCTAGGTTGGTTATATATGCCTTCATTATATACATCATTAATGAGCAAGTTACTAGAACAGTGTACTGCATGAGAATGCAGGGTATTTCTCTAAACTAACAAGCATTTGAAAACATCTAATAGCACTTTTTGAAGGAAAAACAAATTCTATCATCGTACTTATTATAGTGCTGGGACTTAAAACAATTGCACTAAAACAGCAATTTAATTGAGGCCTCATTGCTACAGTGTAACCGTGTCAACCAATCAAAAGGCAGGGAACACTTTAAAACTAAACCAAGCAGGAACACTATGTCATTACAGATAGATGGAAATATACATGTACAAAAAAATGTACCCTCATCTCTAAAGTTGTTGTTTTAAACTCAGACAACAATATCAAGAGTCTAATAAAACAAGGAAGGGTGGAGCTGATCTGTTTTTTTTTCTGTGTAACAACATAACAACACAGATATTGATAGCTTTGAGTCTGGAGGGGGGTACATCAGGTGACACTATAGTGGGGGCTCTCTGGAGGGGGGTACATCAGGTGACACTATAGTGGGGGCTCTCTGGAGGGGGGTACATCAGGTGACACTATAGTGGGGGCTCTCCCGCTTCACTTCTACATTGTCTTTCTGAGAATCCACATGGTGACTGGACAAGGACGAGAGGTGGTGCTTCCGGGATCGCCCCTCGACGTCACCGGGCGACGTCCCCTTGTGGGCGGGGCTGAGGGAGGAGGTGGAATTTCTGAGAGCGGACGCCCTGAGAGGGGAATCCTTTGACAGCTCCTGCTGCTGTAGGGAGATCTCCGCGGCCCTCTCCTGCACGTCTTTGTGTGTCAGCGAGATGCAAACATCCCCCACACTCAGCCTCTGGCAGTCCAGACCATAGCGGTGAAGGCTACGCTCGGGTTCGCATGAGGACCAACCCTGTCCAAAGACAAAGAATGGATGCTCCAACGTGGCCTCCACTGTCACCTTAAAGTAGAATCATTCAATAATAAACACCTCGAAAAATATATCTAAGTACGAATCAGCTGCTGTCGTCATCAAATGTACACTTCTAAAATAGCTACAAATAGAGAGAGACGAGAGTAGTACGTGCCTATTGTCACTTGGATGATGCTGAGGTGTTAATTACCACATATACATTAGGTTTATATCAAACTCATTCTCGATATGCCATAAGGAAAAAATATTATTATTCACCTACCAATAATAGGCTGCAAGTAGTCAATGTTTATCATGGTGTTTATTTAATTATGAGTGAAATTCTTCTAGACAAATAGCAAGATATTTAGTTCTGGTTAAACCATTGAGTGAGGTCCAAATTAATAATATGTAAAATTTTAAACCATGCACTCCTTTACATGTAACCCACATAAACAACATGCACTGCATGGTTTGATTTTTATTTTACTAAGATATACAAAGTGATCTTACTATAAAATGGATTGGCTTGGTGCCTGAACATGTTTTGATTCCATTAAAATTTCAGATTTAATTAATGTGTCTGTGCAATATTAGGGAGAGATAATTGCAGAATTGATTTAGCTAGAACCGACTCTTATATTACATTGAAATGAAATGGTTGTATTTTTGAATTGTAGGTCTATAACACAGACAATGTTTATGTTTTATTTATCTAGAACCATGTAAGAGCAATATTGATGGGTAAACGGATATTTCTGCCCCCTCATTCCATGTCTCGTAACGTGACAAACAGCGGGGGAATTATTAATGGTCGCGTGGGAGTGCACCACTGCATTGTCAACACGTTGACAATTTTCTGATCAATAGGGACAAATTGGGAGAATTGATTGACAATGCTTGTCTGTCAAAAAGCTATGGTGGCAAGTCTGCGTGCCTGGGAGGAAATGCTTGTTCATAACCTAATTCTCCTCATACATGTACAAGTTAAGTTGCAATTTTGAATTTGTCCCCCAGTATGTTGGACATTTCGCATTCAGTGTGATGGGCCCCTCTTGAAAATGGCTTTGCTTCATATTGCATATTGGCTAATGTCTCTATCAGGGTCCCAGTAGTGTGTAGGAGAGGGGTTTAATTATTCAGTCTGTTGATAGTTCACAATAACCCATCAAGTCAAAAATAACTAGACTACTGAATTTCCTATCTTTTTCTATGAATATTTCACAGTGCAACCTTTAGACTAGCTTCAGGAGGACCTTGAAAATAATTCTATAAATACTTCTTTGTTTAAAAAAAAGTAATATTGATGAATTAATCATGTGAAGCATTTAAATTGCTAGCTTTGAATCCCTTGGCTTAAAATTCTGCGAGAGATTAATTTAACTTTTGTTGTTTAGAAGTCATATTTCTTTGATGAGATGAAAAGAATCATAATACTAACTTCAAAAGTTTGTATTTTTTAATTTACCTTTAACAAAAATCTAAACAAACCCCTTCAAGTTTTGATAAATAAAAAAAATAAAAATTCAACTTAATGACTTTGAGCTATCCTCAGCAGATTGACGATTCGTGGAAAATATCAGTACTTGCTGTTCTATAAATATGTACGACACAACATCCTACCATACTCTGTGTATGATAATATATAAATATGTGCATTTTGTAAACAAATTTAATGAATTTATGCATTACTCACATACATATGTATATTGTTAACTTCTGTAACTCTTACTTTAATTATCAAACTTATTTATCAATCAAATTATTTCTCATCTATTCTTTTGTAACCATACAAAGTAACAGGAAATATAAATAGCATTTTGAAAAATTCTACGAATTCAGTTCACATTACATGAATTTTGCTCAACATAATTATACCCCTCCAAAAACCAAAACTCTTCCCTGGGACAAGGAAAGGGCATCAGGGTTCAAAGAATGTGAATTAACTCCCTTGGTCAAAGATGCAAGCCCAAAGCCTGATTTGTACCAAGGTAAATTATTACATAACTTACAATTCTAAATTTTTTTGTTTTGGTTTTTCCCTCTTCTTAAGAACAATAGAGCCGATTTGTTTACACAGACAGTTGCACGCCCCAGGGAACCTAATCTTAAAAGGTAAGATTGATTTGGAAACTCCCAATTGACATCTGTATTGTAATATCACTTGTGCTGCAATACCAGTATCTTGCTAAGAACTTTAATAGGTGAATACATCGTAAATTATCTGCATGTAGTGAATGTCCTTTTCTACACACTATTTTGTTTTACATTTCATGCTATTTAGGTCGTTATTTTTGTTATGTATCAATAACATACATGTAGTTTAATCATAATTATCAATCATGGATTTTTATGCAGTATTTTCTTTACAGTCTGTACTTAACATTTCATAAGATTTCATGGGAAAACAGAGGCAGAAATACAAGTTATAATACTCCCCTGAAATAATTAAAGTCTATAGCATATATAGCTGGATCGATTCTGATTTATTATTTCTAACACAAATTCATATCTATGATTCATAAATCTTACAAAGAGATCAGGTTTTGCAAAGATCAAACGATAGCAACTGCACAATCTTTATTCTAAATCATAAAGTACCAATAAAAAAAAAGGAGTAAATATGGAGGTTGCTTGCTGCCTACCTGCACTTTGTGCTCGCCTACCACAAAACCGAGAATAGCTGTGCTGTGGTCAGGATTGAATTCAATTTTCACCACAGTACTGGAATCTATTTTGAGATCATTGCTGATTTCTGCACTGTGTACAAAATCCTCTGTTTGCAAGTCCTCCACTCGTTTTAATTCACCATTGCTAAGCTGTATAATTGATCCTTTCATGAAATGGGGGGGATAATGTAAGTGTGCACCCGAGCCCTGGGCAGAGGATGGGCTCTGTCGCATGGAGGACTGAGGCATCATGGAATGCCCACTGGGCCCCTCGTCCGCGGAATGTTTGGTAGACATCCCTCCATGATTATTTTTTGATCGTTTGAGGGCAGGTTCTTCCGCTGTGTACGTGGAGAACCGTGAGTCTATGTGAGAACTCTGTATTGCACTGTCAGAGGGGCGAGTCAGAATCCGGTGTTTCAGACTGCCCTCCTTTCCACTAGGCACTTTGTAGCTGGCCTCACGGTGAGATTCCCGACGAGGTGGGTCCTTAAATGATACAGATTTTCCTCCAGAAAATTCAATAGATGAAAGACTTTGAGCGCGCTCATCCTTCAGACGAGACAACAATTCGTGTTCCTCTTGTAGCTTTTCTCTCTTCATGTCAGCGAGACTGATCTCAGCTTGATTGTGGTGAGGGTCAGGACTAGAGGACACTGACGCTGACATTGAGCGCTGGTGTGAGCTGCTTAGCCCAGAATACTGTGTCACCGGACCGTAGGTATTGCGTGGAATTGGGGTGTGGGAGGTCTGTTGCACAACAGTGCCCATACTTTGTAACACAGCAGAGTAAGACTCAATTTGTGGGTAAGGTCCAGACAGAATACCAGATCTCTGCAAGTTGTATGGATGCTGATAAAATGTATTATAATGTGCCAGATTTTGTAAATGGGATCCTTGCACTGCAGATGGACTATGTCCTTGCAGAGAGTACGGAGATATTGAACTGGCAGCACTACCCCCAGCTGAATACAGATTAGGGTACTGGCTGTTTCCGTGTGTAAGGAGTCTAGAGGCAGCATCATTCAAAGGCGGGCGGAAGACCCCCGACATACCACTGGGTGAGGCTGCTGATGCTAACATGGTTGTTGAGACCGATTCACTTCCTATGTTGGTGACATTACTTAGCATACCTTCGGAAGGCCTCGGTGGGGAAGATTGATTGTTAGAGCCATCGGTAAGCCAATTAATATTTTCACTGCTACTATGAGGAGCACTTCCAGTCATTCTACTGAACCCATTGTTATTCTTATTCATTCGTTCACTACTGTCATTTTTCAGGTCCAGAGCCTCATTATTGTTTTCCTCTGTATGAGCTTTGGTGGTCTCCCCTTCATTCAGTGGCTGCTTATCACTTGCGGTGTGAATACTTTGAGTCAGCAGCTGACAAAGTGTCTTGTGATGCACAGACTTTGTGGTTGCAGGGAGGCCATGTTGTACAGCAGATATCAAATTAGCGGACGCTGATTTCACATCTTCTGATTCTGAAAATAAAAAGGAACAAAAATTGGATTTGTATCTACAAATAAATCTATACTCGGCGTTTTCCTCCTAAACAACTGTATACATAAACCCCATTTTTTAAAAATCAGATCCAATTTACTGATAAAGGCTATGTAATGTACGTCACCATTCCAATTGATTCCTTATGGGTCTTGCTCACAAAATCTCAGTCAGTTGTGCAATTTGTACAACAGAGCATTGATTTGCATAATCACCACACTGCACTTTAGCTTACTAATGACACTGAGATTATTTAGAGAACTGTAAACTACATATAGTGTTAATCTTTTGTAACAGGGATTATATATATACACTGTATGTACATGAACCCGACACTGTTCATACTTCCGGACGACATGTAGATAGGAAGAGAAAATATGTGCATGAATAAACATTTCATAGTGTACACGACACAATGTATGCATGTTATCAGGGCCAGTATTAGCGCAACTATTTACAGTGATACTACATGTAGTAGTAGTATATATATAGAACTACAATAACAACAGGACATTTAAAACAAAGTAGAACATTCAATAATTCCCCCCATTCAGTTCACATGTATAAATATGTATATGCAGACATACACAATTCCTTTAGGAATTTAAAAGTCTTTTGGATCAATCCATTCAACGAGAGCTGAATGAATGAAACAACAAAGGGATTATAGATCCTAAATTGACACAACGCCAGGCTGGAAAATACTAGGGCAGCTTGAAACAAATGTGTAAGTCACGTTATGATCAAAATCAGCTCTTTATGTGTATTGATTGGTGTGTATTTAGACTGGCAGGCTCTAAGGGTACCCATCGTTGACCACAAAACATAATCAATATTAGATGACCATACCCAAACATCATCCATCATTGATTTCTGACATTGACAGAGGCACACAGTAAAAATTGACCCAATCCTTGCTCTAATATGCGGTGGCAATTTCCATCAAATTGTGCAATTACTCTCCAATGTGTGAACTCTACCATTCCTTTTCATGCATTTACAGCTCCAGACAAACACTTCTCTGGTCTTTTGACGTCTGGGAAGAATCGGGGCACACAGAGTGCAGTTAGTCACATGACCCAGGATATTCCTGTATAACGGGTTTTTAATACTTTTTTATTTTGATAACGCCCACTCAGCAATATTGGCTTCTCTTTTTCCAAATTACCATTTATCATGCACCTAAATTCAATTCCTATCAACTTTCATGGCCAATATTCTAACATATTGGTAGCCAGGAGCAATAATTGCCTATCAATAACACCACTAAATTTGTTACCTCTTGGGGATTTTACTTAGAATTCATAGCTTCGTATTCTACAGTACGCCTCAATGGCACAAAATGCACAATATAGATGTACAGTCTGATCCCAAAAATATGAGCATACAAATTCTATATTGTCTATAAGCAATCGTTTATTACAGCTTATCAAATGAGCTTTCAAGAATTATGTAAAGGAAGGCCAAGGTTTGTTAAAAGGAGTCACATATCACAAAATCAAATGGCTGTTATAATTTTTTTTCCCCTTCTGATTGCTTATCTGGGTGTGTATATACTCAGAAAAGGCGTGAATAATGTGAATCAATCGAGGCTAAACCTATGATTTCCTGAGAATGCAGTTGGTTTTGGTAATTTGAAAATTCTGATTAATATTAAATCAAATTTCTTAGCGATTTTTGGCTGGCTTTAACTTCATTTTTTTAATTAAGAAAGTCTAGAGTTAATAGTTAATGATTTTTTTTTTTTTTTTTTTTTTTTTTTTTTTTTTTTACAAAACTTGAATCCACATGCATTCAGGATCATTATTTACACGTGTATCTGCATTCTAAATCTGTTAAATCTCTATTATGATGGCAGAGAAAGCCACTCCACTGGGTATATTCACGTTGCATACTGCACGTGTAGATTTAGAACAGTGATTAAATTTGTTGCCTATCAACTTCAGTGACAGAAATAAAAGCATGCACTTGAACTGTAACCAGACTCCTCCCGAAATCTTGACAAGAAATTGAAATCAAAGACTGCATGTATATATTTGGGCGATACATGTACCAGTACTTTAACTTCTTTTTTAACATATGGTACATTAGTGGATAAAATCAGTACTTGAATGCTGTACATATATTTTTAGGTGAAAGAGTTGTTATCTGTCATGAAAATCATTATTATTGGTCTCCTATAGATAAAAATATGTATTGGACTTCTACAACTTCATCAATACCCTACATAACCTGAAAATAGACATACATGTACATCAGTGTACTGCCTATTTCATACTACATGTAATATGGGAGTGCAGGTGAACAACACAATATATGAGAAGGCTGAATGTTTTTGACAATCACTTGACTTTCCTCTTTGTTTATCAATAATAAACCCCTGTTACATATGACAACAATATCGACAGCTCTGCTACAGTCTGTATTGTTGACTGCTATTGTTGAGAGTGAAAACAAATGATCATCAGAAATATCATCAGCCAATCTAATAATTAGCTTACAATATGATACACAATATTACACATGTAAATGCAAACTCATTAAAGGTGTTTACAGATGCCACTGAGCATTAGTTTTTGTTGAAAAAAAATAACACAACATGTACATGTGCCCTCAGACTTCATAGCCCAAAGTAACATTGGTACATAGAAATTCCACGAACCCTGCACCTTGATATACCTGTTGGGGTAAGGTGGAATGAAATCTGTTCTAACCATGCAGTGTATCTGTGTTAATAAGCATCACCATTATACACACTGAAGCAAGACTTGCTCACAGAGGGATCAATAACTGTCAAGACCAGAAAAAATGTTGATTACAGAAACACCGTTGTACGCTACCATTAATTGGCATGTACATCTCTCTAGTCAGGTGACTTTCTTAAAATAGGATGATGTTATAGTTACATAAATTACAGTCCGCCAGAAATGCTTGGCAGTAAGTGACTCATTTATTAATGTACATTTTGTACTGAAACTTCAGTAAATCTGTTACAACAATAAAAAATCTTTTTGACAAATTTGAGCTAGTCAGCCGGTATCACCCCCCCCCCCCATAACATGCAAACTTTTCAAACATATAGTCATCCCCCAAAATAACTTTATTAAAAACATACCAGGAATATGAATTCTAAATTGATTTATTACTTCTTTTCACATACATTAAAACACAAATGTGAACTGCTAATCTTGATACTTAAAAAAAAAGATTTGCCCCAAAAAATGATTTGGAAAAATCTATTTCAAGGATAAATTTTATTCATATATACTTAATATTAAAATGTATATCATTGAGGCCAATATTAAGTCTAAATAACCAGAAAAATAATATTATCTATGGCCTTTAGAAAAAGAAATTTCCCCCTCTCAAATGCTCATAAAATGCTGCCACCCACGACAAGAAGATTGAACTACACTCTCCATGAACAAACTTGTACACCTTATGATTGTATGTACCAAAATCTTCAATCAGTGATGACCAGTGTAAACCTAATACAAAGCAATGTTTCCAACATTCCAAACAGAATATTTTTTGTTGCCTTGCGAAATTAAATCTTGTAAGACAAGTATAAGACGTACGTAACGACAAAAGACGAAATGACAATAAACTTGCTTACCTCCTGTAAATTGGTGAGGAAATGAAGGTTATTTATAAATCTGCTCTCACACAGCACAAATAAGTTTTATCCATTGTGCTCAACTTGCACATTTAAGGAAAGAAATCTCATCTGTGCTATATTTGTGCCTCTAATCCTTTGTGAATGCAAGAAGAAAAAAAAGCCCTACGAACAACAGAAATTCTTTAGGTAGCAGGAGATTTAACCTTTTTATCTGCTGATAGTATTTGGGCAAACTATGAAATTCTTTGGTGTACTTTGCCAAGCATGTGCACTGAAGCGTTTTTTCGTCCTGTTTCAGCGATAAGTATATTCATTGACAAAGTTCACTACGTACTCTACAGGGCGACCCATCCATCATGCCTGTCAACCGAATCTGTGTATATATAAAATGTAGACTCCAGTTTGGCCACCATACAGGTCCTCCCCATGTCCACAAATGAAATCACTCTCTGGCGAGCCTCATTCAGACAATGTCATGAATCAGGGACCCACAAAGCACACAGGTATATAAGTCACATACTAATGCAACATGTGACCAGGTGTATTACATGTGTAATATTGATTTTATGTAGGAACTTATACATAACCAGGAGCCGATTAGATCAACCATCATTTTTAAGCTTCAAATCTTAAGTGGAGCAGCTTAACATCAATAAACATGTGTTTTTTTTATTTTTACACAACAGTTCATTGAAACATATAAATAGTATAAGAATATTCTTTTACTTTATAAGAGTAATTCTGACAACTTTTATCTTTTTGGGGGTTTTTATGTGTAGGTATGTTTGTTGTTCCTTTTTGTTTTTGTTTTTTTTTTTTTGGGGGGGGGTGCATTTTTATATTCTGATTTCATGACATAACATCCATGGATTGTAAGTTACTTTTAGTACACAACTATATATAATGTCATAATCATATATATTTTTGGTTTTCACACTGCTATAAATGGTTTTGATAAAAACAAACCAACGTCAGAGAATCACCGACTTCTAAGTACTAAGTTGCAAAAACTGATCTGATTACATCACACACTTTTAGAGTCCTTTATCTACATCAATAAAGTTGAGTACTTGTTAATTATCCTATATAGCTAATTATTTCACAGCAATACATAACCACTGCACTCGAAGCCTCAGAAGTCAAACCTGTAAAGTCCATAGTCATGCACTGCACACTGATTTAAGAGAGGCATTGCAGTCTAGGCTACTGAAACTTTAATGCACAATTTCTTCTTAACTAGAAGCCTACAATCTATTGGCTTTATGCACCATCTATAAACTTTTGGACAGAAAACACAGCTTCAACAAACCATCCATCAACAAAGATAATAACTGTGAATACATGTACTACTTGACTCATTGTGGTGCAAGATTTGACTATTTCCGGATCAAATGCTGGTAATAAGTGTAACTTCAATTACACAGATGGACATTTTCAAGTGTGGGCCCTGCTCATGTCACAAGATGTCAACCACAGGGTGAGAAGTGCGGCCATTAATTTGTTGTCATTAACACAGCCAAGGATGAACACGTATTTCATCCCCAACAAAAGGTGGAAATGTGAATGAAAATTATTATGAAAGTGATACATATCTGACCTGGGAAGATGGCGTGTTTACCCAGCAGATATACAAATAATTCTACCTTGATATTAAACAAATAACACACTACCTGTACAAAACCATCTGTGTTGAAGGCCACTGAAGTCATGCAAGATAAAGTAGATGAAAATTGCAACCTGGAGTTTACATGACCCGGTGATAATATTTTGCAGCCAGAGAGAGAGAGACAGAGAGAGAGAAAGAGAAAGACTTATTCTCATACCTGCTCTATAATTGACCATTTTGTGACAAAGTATAAGTACTGGTAGACCCCACACAAAGAAGTCCCATTCCAAGAGTGATCGAGCCCTGCTTTCTAAGAATCTATTTTTTTTACTACCACGAGTTGTACCGGTTGATAGTAAGAGCACTCAGGGCTATCTGTGTACTGTGACTCATCAAAAACAAGGTCAACACAGGTCTCTCTTTTCTTCGCCCCTGGGGGTGGTAACGTTTTTAATGTCTATGCTTCAATGTGTATTGAATTTTTTCGGCAAAGAATTTAAACCTATCTCAGGTGTTTGTTCCTAACAAAAACAAACAGACCAGGTAGCAAGACTTTACACCACTCTCGGGTCAGTTTATAATTCAGAATCGTGATTTGACAAAATATCAGATAACACCCGGTGATTAAAGAGGCATGCACAAAGACAAGGAATTCGTTTCACAGGAGCACAACAAGTTCTTGTTCCTTTATCTGGATCTATGATCTCTGTTGCAATTACCACACTAGCCACCAAAAAAATATTTAAAAAAAAAAAAGGAGAAAAAAAAACCTGTTACAATTACTGCCTTCATTATTTGATCCCTATGGTCTCTCACTTCAACTTGTATTTGTTTTCAGTTCTTTTGGCGGTCAATACCTTTTTTCTCATAGCAACAATGGCAACTCATTGTTACACTGATAAGAAACACTTTGATAATGGATACAATATTTTTGTTCCAGAAATTCGACAAGTCACAGGACATGATCAATTATTTGTGACTGCCTTATTAATTCTGTAGCTTTAACAAAGAGCTTCTCCTGTTTAAAGTACCTATCTGACTCTCACCATCAGTAACAAGTAACAAATCAGCAATTAAAGCACAGAAATCTATAGGACCAAATTACTTATCAAAGTACACACACAATGGACACACACAGAATCCACAGCCGTAAAATTAGCTTCAAATGACCTTGACCTGATCTCGTTAAATGAAGGCAGGGTCCTATGGGCCTGGGGCCAAAACACATTAAGAATGTTAATGTGGACTTGATAATTCTGAAGTTAATAGCAGTGACTTAATGTTTTATAATCCAAACAACCAACTACAACACATGAAAAGGTAATAACCAATAAACTACCTAACTGCTGATGTTGCGAATACTTCCAATGATCCGGCGGATCAATTTCATTGGTGCAGCACTGGATCATCATTTTGGCTCAGTGCACCAACATGTCTGCCTCTTAACAGGAAGCTAAACCTGGATCAGCACCATCAGAAGTGAGCAGAGGGGAAATGAACACAGCACAACTACCAATGGCTGGCCATCTGCAACAGGCAATATTCACGGAGGCAGGAGGCAGGTTTTAATGGCCAAGAAGGGTGAATCCGAAAAATGAATCCGTATGCAACCTGAATGCATTTTCTCTTGAATATTTGAATTCATCAGAATGACAAAAAAAATGTCATGTAATTAACTTCATCAGCCTACAAAGCCCCATCTGCCCATGCACTGTATAGTTTGTGAACTTTTATAGTGTGAAAAGCACCCCTATGACTGCCCAATATCCCCGCAAGACTCTCGGCTAAAGTTAATCACACCCAAATGTTTTGGTTCTCAGGATGATATTTGTAAAATGGCATGTATTTATGTGTCACAACTGAGAGAGACTGGTACTTTACCACTTAATGTCAGCTTCAATTGTAACATACTCTATTGACAAAATGCCGGAAATATCCTGATCACCAGTTGTTTTTGTTAATGATGTACTTTAATTACAACTGCAACACTAGACAATGATCAATTTTCAAAAATCATCCAAAGTACTATCCTAAACACTGTTCACTTTGAGAAGTATAATAATATATAATTACATTGAATTGGATTATAAATACTTTGATGTTTTATGTACATTTGTTTTCTATATAATCCATATCAAATCACAACTTTTAATTTGTTTTATCAATGAAAATTCCCTCATCAACGGACGATATCTCTAGTTACTTTGAGAGACAAAACACAATTGAAACATACTTCTGTTTACTAATGTTATTTTCCTTTATAATAAAACATTAAAACTTAAGTTGGCATTATAGATTCATTCCTGGGATTGTCCTAAAATTAGATGAATCATTTCTTAAT